>NC_042615.1:650274523-650429523 GCF_901001135.1 Rhinatrema bivittatum | reverse complement strand
CAGGCACACACACAAGCAGGCTCCCGATCTCTCTTTATCTCTTTCACAGGCACACACACACAAGCACTCCCAAGCCCTCTCTCTCTCTCATTCACACACACAAGCAGGCTATCAATCTCTGTCTCACAGGCAAACTCACAAGCACGCTCCCAAACACATAAATGTACCTCTGCTCATTCTTCAGCCCCAATGGACTGGGTTGAAGTGACTGCCCACCACCTGGTCTCTTTTCTCCCTTCTCCTCTTTCGTCCCCACTGGCCTGGGCTTGCTGTGTCTTTTTTTCTTTGTTTTCGCTCCCGCCAGTCTTGGCTCTGGTGGGCGCCGCTAATGCGACATCTTTACTTCTTTTTTAAGCCCCACTGGCCTCTGATCCAGCGGGTGCCGCTTCCACAACTTCTTTTCTTCCTTTTCGGCCCCGCAGGCCTGTGTTCTGGCAGGCACTACTGCCACATCACTGTCTCTTCTCCCTCCAGTGCTGACGAACAGGGTCAATCCTCGCTGGCGGGGGGTTGGGAACCCCGCCAGCACGCCGATGAATGGGGCCTCCCATTGCCACCCGCTGATGTCCTGACCTCCCTGCTCAAACATCATCAAGGGAGATAACTCAGCCTTTGATGATGATGTCAGGCAGGTAGGTTGGAGATTTGGCAGGCTACACATAATGCAGTGTCCCTAAGTGATAGGCGGGCAGGATAAAAACCCTTTAAGGGCCAGATTTGACATGCAGGCCATAGTTTGCCCACCTCTGTCCTAGAGCACCTAATACCTAATACCCTTGCACCACTTCTGTGCATAATGAACTTTACTTTTCCGTACTAAACCATAGTATCCCTGCTTTAATTGGATTTTCCTGCAAAATGAATTAAAATAAAGGATTTTAGTTTTGACAACAGCTACAGTGTGGACTGTAGCCTGTTACTGGACTGTTTGCATACTGTTTTGTCCCCCCGCCCCGCCCCACCCCCATTGAGGAAAGAACTCAGGAGCATGCGTGCAACAGTGGTCCATGATCTCCAACATGAGGCCCTGCAGACCAGAAGAAATTGAGGCAGGGGCTACACACATACAGAGGTGACTCTCTCTCTCTCTCTCTCTCTCTCTCTAACACACACATACACACACACACACACACAGTCACACACACACACACACATAGTCACACACACATACCGTAACTTTGCAGTGATAGCTCTGGGCCTTTGGACCATGCCGGAGACCTTTTGCGCCTGGTGTGCGTGTACTTCTCTTGCTTCTGCTGCTTTCTCCTCCATATCTCTCACATACATTACTGCTTCCAGTCTGTCACACATTCCTGAGGGTACAGCATATTCATGTGCACATATACAAAGGTTAAAGTCTCTTTCGCTTCTCTGCAGTGTGCACCCTCTATTCTCTCCCCCTTTTCTGCCTAATAGATGCATCTGGACAAACAGGTAGATGGAGTGACATAGCACAGGCAATAGGCATGTTCACTTGCTTAGCAAATGCTCCTAAAAACTGGATTGGATCATTCAATAACCAAATACATTTAGATTTTCCATACTGAAATGTATCGACAAAAGACAAAACACAAACTTCAAAACAGCTGGAAGGAATGGCAGTCACATACAGGGATTTTAAAATTCAATAATTTAATGATTATTAATTCACAATTTGCATGTTGCTGCACACATTTGATATTTATGATATTTTATTTTTAACTAGCTAAAAGTGCCTGTCATTGCTCAGGTAGTCTGTTCTATTACAGCGTGTGTGTGTGTGTGTGTCTGCACACGTATGTATGTGCCTATGCCTATGGGTGTGGGGCTTGTGCTTGTGTCTGTGCATCTGCCTGTATGTTTGTGTGTTTGTGTCCTTGTGTGTCTGTGTGTGTATGGGGGAGCCTGTAGTTGTGTGGGTGCCAGGGTGGGTGCTTGTTCATGTATGTGTATGTGTGTGTGTGTGTGTGTGTATGTGTGTTTGGGGGAGCCTGTATGTGTGTGGGTGCCTGGGTGCTTGTGCATGTATGTGTGTGTGTCTCTGCCTGTGCCTGTGTCTGTATGTGTCTGCCTGAGTATGTGTGTGTGTATGTATGTGAGCATGTGCTTACTTGTGTGTGTGTATATGTGAGTATATGTATGTATATGTATGTGTATGTGTGTATGTGTTTGTGTGCTTGTGCCTGTGAGTGTGTCTCTGCCTGTATGTGTGTATGTCTGCCTGTGAGTATACCTGTGTGAGTATATATGTGTGTGTGTGTGTGTGTGTGCATGCCTGCGTTTGTGTTTCAAGGAGCCTTTGTGGGGGGGGGAAACATACTAATATAGTAATCACAGCTGAAAAAGAACAAATGGTCCATCCAGTGTGCCCAGAACTGCATACTGTTGCTCATCATAGTAGCTGCCATTCTGTGCACTTTAGCCCCATGCCTTCTATTAAGGGTAGTAGCTGCCATTCTGTTTAGTTACCCCAATGCCTTCTAAGGGTAATAACCCCTGCTCCTGTAGGCAAGATGAAGGTATTCTGCAGCCTATGGGGGCAGCCTGCTTTATTCCCCCTTCTTGTTTCTCCTTGTCTCTGGGAGTCAGTGCTACTGAAGTGTAACCTTTGTCTCCCTTATATGCGTTATGAAAGGCCCAGGAAAGATTACCTGTTTGTCTCAGAACCAGACAGATTTATTTTCAGGCATTTCAGATTTATCACTTAGAACAAAATAACATCTTATGCTAGGCAAGAAACTTATAATAAATCCTTAGCATAGAATATGCTTCTGATAATTAGCTTAGCAGATATGAATAAATAAGAAATATAATACAACACCTTGGCTGCAACTTTCTCATACTTTAAAGCAATCCTAGCTTGCTAGCCCATAGACAATAAGCCAGGAATTAACCCCTTCCCACCACTTTGAAGATCCCTGGTCTCTGAGCCTTGAGGGAAGTGACAGAACCATACGTAACCTCTGTCTTTGAAGCAGCTGTGGGTCTTGCCTCTGATGGAGGGCAGAGGACTTGCCTAGCTCCTTGGAAGACCCCGGCACGTGTGACTCTGGATACAGTAGCAGGGCTGGAGAACTCTTCCATACAGAACTTCAGGACACTGGATCTGGTCGGTCAGCATTGTTGCAGGGCGGGGCTGGGAACAGTATCTCTGACATCTTTTCACTGGTGAGTGGAATATGGAAAGCCACCACCCTGAGCCCTTTCTCCCCAGGGATTTTAAAAGCCAGCATATGCACATTCAGAGGCTTAATGCATGCTAATTTAGTGACATGAGTCCAATGCTGATTGGATCCTTCTTCACGGAGACGTCTTGACCCCCTCCCCAGCTGGACCATCAGGCAGGCACCTGACAGAAATCTGACCTATCTGAGAAAGCCCCTTTGTGATTGGAGGGTCCCATCTCTAGTTAGAACTGAGCCATGTTGACAGGTTTGGATCTGCTTTTACACATTCACACCTGGCCTGTAATGTCTTTCTGAGCCCCTTTTTGCTTGTGCTCTCTGCTGTGTTTGCTAAGACAAGATTCTTGTTGTTATCAGTGGCCAATGTAAACAGTGCCTGCTTGGCAATCAGATAATTCAGTCACAACTCCAACTAGTTAGAAATTCAGTATTTCTGTGTCTCTCTGAAATACAGTTAACCTATCTACTGAGGTCAGAAAATTGATTTTTCCGCATGTACAGTAGTAAACTTGGGGTTTTTTTTCCTACACTCCATGCAGGTTACCCCCATGCACTCCTTTCTTCATTTTCAACTTTTAGCATTTAGAGTTCCACAGTGTCTAGTCCATGCCCTTTTCAATTAATTTGCTGTTTTCATCCTCATTACCTCCTCTGGGAGGGTGGAGGGCATTTCAGGCCTCCACAACCTACTTCGTGAAGAAATATTTCCTGATGTTGGTTCTGAGTTGTCTCACCTGAAGTTTCATTTCATGACACTTAGTTCTATAGCTTCCTTTCCAACAGAAAAGGTTTGAAGTTTGTGCATCATTAATACTGTTTAGGTGAATGTTTGTATCAAATCTCCTCTGCACTTCCTCTTGTCCAGAGTATAGATATTTAGATCCTTCAGCCTCTCCTAAGTCTTCCAATGCAGACCTCACACCATTTTGGTTGCTTTTCTCTGGATTGTTCTCTCTCTCTCTCTTGAGATGTGGTCCCCAGAACTGAACACAGTACTTCAGGTTAGGCATCACCAAGGACTTGAACAAGGACATTATCACTTCCTTTTTTTACTCACTATCTCCCACTCGATGTAGCCCAGCATCCTTCTGATTTTATTTATCATCTTGTCACACTGTTTTGCTGCCTTCAGATTGCCCCAGGACATAAGAACATAAGAACATAAGAAAATGCCATACTGGGTCAGACCAAGGGTCCATCAAGCCCAGCATCCTGTTTCCAACAGTGGCCAATCCAGGCCATAAGAACCTGGCAAGTACCCAAAAGCTAAGTCTATTCCATGTTACCATTGCTAATGGCAGTGGCTATTCTCTAAGTGAACTTAATAGCAGATAATGGACTTTTCCTCCAAAAACTTATCCAAACCTTTTTTAAACACAGCTATACTAACTGCACTAACCACATCCTCTGGCAACAAATTCCAGAGTTTAATTGTGCATTGAGTAAAAAAGAACTTTCTCCGATTAGTTTTAAATGTGCCCCATGCTAACTTCATGGAGTGCCCCCTAGTCTTTCTATTATCCGAAAGAGTAAATAACCGATTCACATCTACCCGTTCTAGACCTCTCATAATTTTAAACATCTCTATCATATCCCCCCTCAGCCGTCTCTTCTCCAAGCTGAAAAGTCCTAACCTCTTTAGCCTTTCCTCATAGGGGAGCTGTTCCATTCCCCTTATTATTTTGGTAGCCCTTCTCTGTACCTTCTCCATCACAATTATATCTTTTTTGAGATGTGGTGACCAGAATTGTACACAGTATTCAAGGTGCGGTCTCACCATGGAGCGATACAGAGGCATTATGACATTTTCCGTTTTATTCACCATTCCCTTTCTAATAATTCCCAACATTCTGTTTGCTTTTTTGACTGCCGCAGCACACTGAACCGATGATTTCAATGTCTTATCCACTATGACGCCTAGATCTCTTTCTTGGGTTGTAGCACCTAATATGGAACCCAACATTGTGTAATTATAGCATGGGTTATTTTTCTCTATATGCATCACCTTGCACTTATCCACATTAAATTTAATCTGCCATTTGGATGCCCAATTTTCCAGTCTCACAAGGCCTTCCTGCAATTTATCACAATCTGCTTGTGATTTAACTACTCTGAACAATTTTGTGTCATCTGCAAAATTGATTATCTCACTCCTCGTATTTCTTTCCAGATCATTTATAAATATATTGAAAAGTAAGGGTCCCAATACAGATCCCTGAGGCACTCCACTGTCCACTCCCTTCCACTGAGAAAATTGTCCATTTAATCCTACTCTCTGTTTCCTGTCTTTTAGCCAGTTTGCAATCCACGAAAGGACATCGCCACCTATCCCATGACTTTTTACTTTTCCTAGAAGCCTCTCTTGGTCCATGCAAATCAGTCTTTTGCTCTCTATCGCATATGGCTCTTTTGGATTATTGTGCCCTGGATGCATGACTCTGCACTTCTTGGCATTGAATCCCAGCTGCCAAAACTTCGACCACGCTTCAAGCTATCTTAAATCACTTTTCATTCTCTCTACACCTTCAGGTGTACCCATTCTGTTGCAGATCTCAGTATCATTCATAAAGAAAAACTTTACCTTCTATCTCTTCTGCATTGTCGCTCACAAAGATAATGAACAGAACCAGTCCCTAAGCTGATTCTTGATGCCTATCACTTAACACCATTCTCTCTTCAGAATAAGTTCCATTTACCATTACATATTGCTTCCTATCTGTCAACCAGTTTGTAATCCAGTCCACCACCTTGGTGCCCTCCCCCAAGTTTCTCATTTTATTCATGAGCCTCCTATGCAGAACTGTATCAAAAGCTTTGCTGAAATCCAAGTAAATCACATTGAGTGCTCTTCCTTGATCCACATCTCTCATCACCCAATCAAAAAAATCAATCAGATTTGTCTGACAAGATCTTCTCTTGGTGAATCCATGCTGCCTTGGGTCCAGCAATACACCGGACTAAAGATAGTTCTGTTAGGATTTGTGGGTATGTGGGCCCTGGGCCGAGGTGAGAGATGGTACCACCCACGGGGAGGAGCCCCGTGAGCCTCACCATCGGGAGGCAAGGTCTCAGCTGTGAGGTGCATAGAGCAACAGGTGCTGGAGAAAGAGAGGTGAGAGGCAGAGGAAGCTAGAGAGAGTGACCCCTGGTGGTGGAGTCACAGAACGTCAGCATGGGCTGACGTCAGTACTAGCTTGAGAGTCCTTGAAACTTTATTAGAGAAGTAGAGTGACACTGCCCACGGAGCAGGGAGTGTGGCAGAAAGACACACAGGTGCTGGGGAGCCCCAGGGTCTGTGAAGTGGGGTATACCCACAAAGAAGTCCTCTATAGTGAAGATACAGCAATGGTCCGCAGAGTGGCTTACACCGGTGAGGGTCCTCAGTAGAGAAGATACGGTAATGGTCCGCACAGCGGAGTACACTGGTGAGGGGCCTAAGTAGAGAAGATACGGTAATAGTCCACACAGCCGGGTACACTGGTGAGGGTCCTCAGTAGCAATGGTATGGCAAAGGACCACAGAGCGGGGTACTCACTGTAGCAGAGTGAAAGTTCCAGAGAAGGCCCCGGGGAATGAAGCAGGCAGAAATCCTAGGCGGAAGGCCCTCCGAGGAGCAGATAGCCAGAGACAGGAAAGGCCCCCGAGGAGCAGGTACCCAGACAGTCTCACGCCACGGTAGCAGGAGCTGGAACAAGAGTCTGTAGCAAGCAAAGCGGATTCAGTAATGAGGGAACTCGTTGCCAAGTCGTTGATAGGCAGGGCCAGCCAGCTTAAGAGTCCTTGAAGAATGACATCATCTGAGGGGGATGCCCCCCCCCCCCCGAGGTTCCCGCCATGACGGGCATAAGACTGGCCATGTAGCGCGCATGCACCTAAGGGACTCAGAGGGCAAGATGACGGTCGGCAGCGTCCACGCCATCCAGGGGGGCCAGGGAACCAGGGCATGTAGGCTGGCGATAGCTGGCGGAGGCCACGAATCGACCCAGAGGAGTCAGTGTAGACAAGCAATAGGTGAGCAACAGCGGTCACAGCCGTCTGCGACCGACGGGCATATCAAGTTCACTATCTTTTCCTTCGATAGATTCCCCATTAATTTTCCTACCACTAAGGTGAGGCTGACTGGCCTATAGTTTTCAGCCTTCTCTCTGCTACCACTCTTATAAAGCAGGATCTCAACCACTCTTCTCCAGTCCTGCGGCACCACTCCCATTTTCCGGAATCTATTGAACAAGTCTTTCAGTGGACCCTTCAGCACATCTCTGAGCTTCCTTAGTATCCTGGGATGTACCTCCTGGCCCCATGGCTTTGTTCACTTTCAGTTTTCCTAACTCCTCCCATATATTGTCTTCTATAAATGCGGTTGCATCTACCACCACTTCCATCCATGTTATTGGCAATCAGCAATGGTCCATCTCCAGGGTCTTCTTAGAGAACACCGAAGTATTTGTTTAATTTTTCTGCTATTTCATCTTTCTCCACACATTGCTCCTTGAGCCGTCCTCCTTTCTTTGATATATCTGCAAAATGTTTTGTCACCTCACTTTACCTCTTTGGCAATCCTTTTTTCTTCTTGACCTTTTGCTTTCCTGATTTCTTTGTCTTCCTCACTTTCACCAGGAATTCTTCCCTGTCTTCATCTTTATAGGATCCTTTGTACCTCTTGAATGCTATTCTTTTTTACTTTATTTTTTCAGCCACCTCCTTTGAGAACCACATCGGTTTCTTTTTCTTCTTATATTTGCTTACTTTTCTAACATAAAATTTGCTGCCTTTGTAATAGTTCCTTTTAATTTGGCTCACTATTGTTCCACCTCACCCATTTTCTCCCAGTCTTCTAGTTCTTCCTCTAGGTATGTCCCGATTTTGGTGTAATCCATACTTTTGAAATTCAAAACTTGGATCTTCAAGTGACTTCTCTATATCCTATTTGCTATATCAAATCATACCTTCTGATAATCACTGGTGCTTAGATGAACACCTACCTAAGGGAGATATTATCCCCATTTGTGAGTACTAAGTCGAGTATTACCCTTCCTCATGGGTTCTATTACCATTTGTTTGAGCAGAGCCCCTTGAAAAGCATCTACTATCTCTCTACTTCTTATAGACTCTGCAGAAGGGATACTTCAATCCACATCCGGCAAATTAAAATCTCCAATGAGCAACACTTCACCCTTCTTTCCCACCTTTTGGATGTCTTCTATCAGATCTCTGTCTTCTGTTTGAGTCGGAGGCCTGTAGACCACATCAGTATAAAGGAAATCAGCATCTTCTATTTTTAGGACAGCCCATAATGCTTCTTCCCTATCCCACATCCCTTGCATTTCAGTTGCTTGGATGTTGCTTTTTACTTAAAGAGCTGTTCCTCCTCCTTTTCTGTCCTCTCTGTCCTTCCTTAGCAAGTTATAGCCCAGGATGGCCATTTCCCAATCATGAGACTCACTGAACCATATCTCCAAAACAACAACAGTGTCCAAGCCCGCCTCCACCATTACGATCTGTATGTGTGTATATGTGCATGTGTGTATGTATGTATGTGGGAGGCAGCCTGTGTGTATGTGTGGGAGCCTCTGTATGTGTGCCCACTTATGTGTGTGTGCATGCTTCTGTTTGTGTGTGTGTGTGCCTGTATGAGTGTGTGTGTGTGAATGTTTGTGTGTGTTTTTTCACCCTGGGGGGGGTAGTGAACACTTGTGCTGCTAAGTTTGCACTTCCTATCTTGTGCGATCACAAGATAGGTCTTCTCAGGCTGTGGCTGACATACCACAGAAGTAGGTCTTCTGCCTAGCCAACCACCTCCCCCTTGGGTTGAGCCCTCAGGTTCTGGTGGCCAGCAGGACTTTACTGTCATAATCCAATGATGGTGACAGAGGTTAGACAGCTGGCCGAGCTGAGCAAGGTCAGAGTCCTGTCCGAGGATGAGACAAGAAAAGCAGGAACAAGCACCAGGGCAGAGATAAAGGACAAAGGATAGTGGAACAGGAAACCACAGGACTCATAACAAGGACACCAGGAGCAAGGCAGGAAGCAGGAACGACAGCAGGAATACCAGGAATGCACAAGAACATGCTGGGCAGATAGCACTGCTAAAGATGCAGGAGACCTGTTCCGAAGGCCCTGGGTAGAGTTCAGAGCCTCCTTTTATACTAGGCAAGATGTGAGGCATTCTGAGCATATCACAGGAAGTCCTGCCAGGTAGACCCATAAAAGAGCTCAAGAGCTGCAGGAAATTTAGCCATGTTCCTTGGATGTAGCATGATGCTAGGGGTTATGCTGGAAGCACTTCAGACCAGAAGTGAGGGGAGTTACATTGTGAATGCGCCTGTGCTTCTGCATGTGTGTGTGTGAGTGTGTGACTGGGCTTTGCATGCAGTGCATATTGTCTTTGCATAGTGCACCTTCCATTGTTCATGGAGCCACATGGTGACCACAGATAGATACAACAGTGTGACTGACTGACTGACACAAGCCTTTTAGATATAAATATAGATTAAAATTTGTTTTCAAGCCATTTCCTCCACTGACATTCCTTGTGATCTTGGGCAAGTCACTTTATCTCCTGTTGCCTGAGGTACCCATTAAGGAGGTAATTTTCAAAGGAATTATGTGCATAAATGTAATATACTATCGTAGCAATTTTCAAAAGCCATTTGCTCAAGTTAAGTGCATTTACATGTATAAAACCCAATTTTAAGCATGTAAATGCTTTTTAAAATCAGGTCCTTAGACTGTAAGCTCTTTAGGGAAGGGACTTATTGCACCTGAATTACTAATAATGCTGAAAGCATTCTTGAGCATTATTTGAAAAGGCAGGTTACAAATCCAATCCTATTACTTAAGTGCAATAGGCTACTACAATTAATCAGCAATTTAGAAAAATATATCTGAATTAGTGATCAAGATAATCAAATATTTCAAATTTAAATCCCAGATTATGAGATATATCTAGTTTCTGGTACAACTAAGCAGCTTAACTGAAGATTAATTTAGTGACAAGATGCCATGGACATACAGACTATAAAAAAAACCTCTTACACTGGATTAAAAAATATGTTCAAAGCTACAGTGAGCAAGTCTGCTGTTCACCAATATCCGGTTTTCTTTTAGCCCTGAGGTAGGTCTGTTAGGTCTGGGCTGCCACGTGGATGGGATTTGCTTTCTCTCCTCTGAAAAAAAGAGCTGGAACCCTTTAAATGTCCTTAGGGCTGTACTGGTGAGCGGTTGCCAAGGCCGGTCAGACTGCTTTGCAGTATGATGTTGGAATGTCTGTGCATAGAGCTGGTGTGCCTTGATTGAGATTCAGCCTGTTCCAGTCCTTTGAGATGTGCATAAGTCAGCCCATAGATGAGGTCTGATTTGGGAAATCACAGGATTACCTGAAACAACAGCAGTGCTAATATAGCATCGATTCTCCAGCCTGTCCTCCTGTGCCCAAGCCAGTCTGGTTGTCAGGCTATCCACGATAAATATACGAGAGATATATTTCCATAGAGTCAAGGCAGTACAAGCAAATGTGAGGTTTACATATCCTCCAATATGAATAGTGCGAGAACTCGACTGTCTAAGGATACCTGAGTACAGGTTTGGACAGGACAGTAATACAGCTGGCATAAAAAAAAAAAAACAACCCACGATGTAAAGCAGGAATGTCAAACTCTGAAGCCCGAGTGCTGCTTTCAGGACTCCCACAGTGAATTCTCAGGAAATATATATCACGTCCATTTGCTCCAAGATCCAGTTTCATCCAAATAGTTTGGCTATCCTGAAAAGCAGACCTGTTTGTGGTACCTGAGGACCTGGAGTCTGCCATCACTGGTGCAGAGGGACGTTTGCTAGTAGGGAGCACAATGTGTTAAGCTGCAGTCAGCCCTGCGGGAATGGCCCAGCTCCGAGAGAAGTTTTTCTCACCATAGAGGGCCATTCGTGTAGGGCAGGGAGGGGATTTCCAAAGCCTTTGCTGAGCATAAAACTGCATTTTAAACCTGGAAATGGGTCTTTGAAACTGACCTACCCTATCTGCATATAAAAGTGTAGCTCTCTGACCGGGTACATAAAATGATGGAATGGGAGTTCCTGTTAGATAAGGGTCATCCCTTCCAAATTTGCTTGGTGGGTTCTCAAAGTTTTGTCATGCAGTTGATAAAGTGGACCTTAATAGCAACAGCAGGATTAATATATGATTCCATTTCTCTTCTTTTACTGACCAGACAGGGAGGATAACCATCCAGTCCCCTCCATGAACTCTGAGCCTCCAATGATGGCTAAATAAGTGTGGCAGACACTGAATTGCAAAATTGCAATGAAAGAACTTTATTTTTTCTGGGTGAACCCGCCAGCAACTATATGCATGGATGTGAAGCAGGTTACATTTTAAATAGCTGCATTCATCAGAAATTCATGGGCTTCCATACAGTCAGAATAACATAAAATCCCAATCTATTTAGGAATAGAAGGGCACATTCCTTCTCTTCAATAACTTTTTTCACATAAATACTTTCTCATGGGCCAACCTGATTGAATGGTCTACCCTCTCGTAGTCTTCTTAAATAGTACCACACTCCCAAACCTGTTAAGGACAAGTGTTCATCTTTAGTGTACCCATATCAACATTCACAACTAATGGAGACCAAATGCAGCTCCCAGTTACATGAGTTACTCAGATTCCTGTGGTCTTCAGCCTCCCTTATGATTTTCACTCCACTTTCCCTGATGCAGGTTCCCCAGACTACTGCACCTCAAGGAATCTATCTACCCCTTGGAAATCCTACCAGGTACTTGTGACCTGGACTGGCCACTGTTGGAAGCAGGACATTGGGCTTGGATCTTTAGTTTGACCCAGTATGTCATGTCTTATGTAAGGAATACGCTGAGGCACTCCTCTTCTGGGAACCACCCTACTTCTGAACTCCAGGCTCACATCCTCAGAGGGAGGTATGACCTCTTCTTCCTTTCAGCTCCTGGTTATGTCTTTTCTTCACCTCCTGGTTAGCTCCTTGGGAGGAGGAAGAAACCCATTCCATGGCCACGGGGCCTATCCCCTTTAGGGGAACAGCCCTTACAGGGTCCCAATCCTATTTGAGAAGGTCTTTGGGCCCCACCAGTCCACAGGCCGGATACCCTAGCCTGTCACATACGAGAGGTCCCTATTACCTGCCTCTCTCTGGAAAGGGCAGGAACCAAAACCCACCAAAAATTCCCACTTTTATAGCTCCTGCTAAACCATGATCACTCAAACATAACTGCCCAAAGTCTTTAAGGGAACATACAAACTATTTCCCCAGGAATATAATGCTTATACCTCTAAAATACCATCTAGAGTTCTTTTAGCAGTACTACACAAGAGATTTTTAAAGCATTTTTCCAAATATGGTTAACATTGTCACAAGGGGTGTCTCCCCCAACCAGAGTCTTTTGCATGGCTACCAGACCCAAAAAGAGTGCATCATCTTGGGGTCTATTTAGGGGGTCTCCCTACACAAATACACTTGTAGTGCCAGTGCAGGCATACTTTTACGTGCAGAGAACAGAGGCATTCCTGGGGATGGGGAGGAACCTGGCTATGGTTAGCATGCCTGCGTATATATGGACATATAACGTGTGTATGCACAGAATTTTGCTGAAGGTATGTTTCAACTTTTTATTAGCAGGAAAGAAAATCATTACAGACAACACTCCCCCTTCCCTTCTCCCACCCCCCATGCTTTGGCTGTTATGAACCGAGGAGGCTATTGCAAAGTACAAATATCACTTAAACAACAATATATCCCCCACAACCTCCCCTCTCCCACCCCCCCCCCCCCCCACCCCCCGACAGAGAAAGCACAAATTAAAATTAAAGAATACTGCAATACACTGCCAACAGCGAACACAGCTATAAAGTTCAAACACCAGTATTTAAAATCAAACGCCTAGCCTTGTGAGATAAATTTTGGATATATTTCTCCCAAATATTTAAAAATTGCCATCTGCATTGAAAAGTGGTGTGAGAGGCCAGGTGCTCTGTCTACATCACATCTTACAAAAGGTTATGTCAGTGCCAGAATGAAGGCAAATTGTCTCCCCTCCAATTTAATCGAATGATTTTTTTTTTTGCCCCAAACCTCTGTTTTCCAGACAAATAGCCTCTGAATGAAAAAGAAAAGCAGGAAATCACTCATACAACAAAACTTCAGGGGTGGAATTGCAGAACCTAAAACATTGGACACATCTAGAAAAGCTCAACCGCAAGGACTGGATCTTTGAACAAGACCAAAACAATGCCCACATAACTTTGCAGCTCCAATCCCTGCCTTAAAAACAAGAGATTGAGAAATGAAAGCCCACTTTAAGAATTTATTTTGTAATTCTCAGATGTTCATATTGGATGGGAGATTCTTAACGAGTGGAAAACAAGAACGCAAGGTAGCTTCCGAAATAGTAAAACTGCCTTCTGCCTGCCATCTGTGCAATAAAGGTCCACAATCCACTGAGGGGAAATGTTTACTCAAGCCTTTGTGAAGTTTGGATAAAAGTAATTTCTTCATCAAATCAGACTAGAATAACTCCTCCACGGCCTTAAAAAGGCAAAATCCAAATCTTTCTTTGGGATGACTGAAATGTAATGTTTTAATTGAACATAGGCAAATAAAACTGAAGTCAGACAATGTATATTGAAGTTTAAGATCTGAAAACGATTTCATCACTCTCTCTTCCCCCATTACATGTTATATCTGCAAAATGCCACTCATTTTCCAGGTACGAAAGACTTTTGTGGTACTACCAGGAGAAAAATCTAAATTCTCCTGAATAGGTGGAAACTGAGAACAGTAAGGAGACCACCCAAAAGTCTTTGTCAAAGAATTCCAGGCCCATTTCACAGGGGTAATCAGTAAAGATTTTGACCATTCCTTTGGTGTTATGAAGGTCGAGATGATGTGGACTCTTAGTCCGAGGAGGAGTTGATACTACCTGAGGAGACCACTCCTCGGATTCCTCCGTCGGGTGGCGAGGCCGAATTGAAGCAGGAACCAGTTAGATCTTCACCACTGGAAGCCCGTGGTTCCCCCGGGTGGAGCCCATAGGAACCCGGGCCGCTTGGGCTTAGGTGAACCTTTGAGAGGTAGAGGATTCGTGGAACTGGAGCAAGGGCCAGTTGGATCTTCACCACTGGAAGCCCGTGGCCCCCCAGGGAGGAGCCCATAGGGACCTGGACCGCTGGGACTTAGGTGGGTCCTTGAAGATGAAGATTCGTCGAAGTCCAGTCCGGGATCGAGAGCCAGAGAACACCTACCGCCGGTCCGAGGTCAGACACCAGAGAATCGTCAATTACCAGTCCAAAGTCAAACACCAGAAGGTCATCTAGGAATAGGAAGCAAGGTACCAGTGACACCAGCAGACTCACAGGAGTGTGCAGACTCGTTGCCAAGTCAAAGCACAGGAAAAGGAAGCCTCCTTATATACTTCCTTGAGCCTGCCCTATCTGAAGCAGCTGAGGCTGATTAAGGTGCCGAGGTCCCTTTAAAAGCTGGCAGGAGGCGCTGCCACACACCTAAGGGGAGGACCGAACCTGGAAGTGTTGCAGGATGGCCAGAGATCAGAAGCCACGCAGAGGAGACCGTGAGGCGCCTTCCCCGCTGAGGTGCCGGCGGCAGTCCAGACGCAGCGGAAAGAGGTAGGAGGGGCCAGCCGCGGACAGTCGCGGCTGGAAGTATAACATTTGGGAGTTTACTATAAGGGGCATGCAGGACAAATCTTAAATGTAGAGGATTTATTAAAGTTCTTTCTTCTTCTAAATGAACATAAAGTGTCTTGTCCTATAACCAATCTCTTAAGAGGCAAAGTAGACAGGCCAAATTGTAAGATGCCAAATCTGGGAGTCCCAAACCATCCTCTGACCAATCCTTTTCATACATGCTAGGGCAACTTGAGCTTTCCTAACACCCCCCCCCCCCCCCCCCCCCACACACACACACACACACACAGAGAAAGGACAACTACAAACTATCCAAAGCTTTCAGATCTTTGGGGGTATATGGCGTGGAAGACTTTGAAGTACATACAGCCATTTGGGGAAAATCACCATCTTGTAAAGATTAATCCTCCCAGCCAAAGATAAAGGTAGATGATTCCAAAGTTGGAACTTTTGTTTAGTAAAAGCTAAAAGATGAGAAATGTTAATTCCATATAATTAGTCTTACTCAGATGAAATCTTTAATCCCAAATAATAAATTGGTCCTTCTTCCCATTTCAATGGGAATTCTCCAGTCCATAGGGGTTGCACAGAGACTGGGAAGGTTAAAGCCTCTGAATTATCAATATTGAGCTTCAAACTCAAAAATGCTCCAAAATGATCAAAAAGCTGCAGAAGGGCATGTAATGAGCTCTCTGGATTGGTCAAAAACACTAATATTTCATCGGCAAAGGCAGCATATTTAAACTCATAATAGATGACTGGAATCCCCTGTATTTCTGCCATCTGTTGAAATGACCTTAAAAAAGGGTCAAAAAATAATTTTAAAAGTGCCGGAGAAAGAGGGCAACCTTGATGGGTAACCCTCCCAATGCAGAACAGTTCAGATTGCATGAGATTTGCCATTACCGAAGCTTTAGGGTCAGCATAAAGTAATTTAATTGTCCTTGGTAACAACTCTGAGAGCCCCATATGGTCCAAGAGGAAAAATAAATAGTCCCACTCCACTCTGTCAAAAGCTTTTTCTGCATCAAAGCTGACCATCAGAAAAGGTAATTGTCAACTCTTTCCCAATGACATCACTGTTAAGAAGAGTCTAACATTCATGGAGATATAGCTGGTCAACTAATATCTAAGCAAAAGGTTTCTGATCCAAGTTCAACAGTGAGATTGGTCTGTAGGATACTGGAGATGTAGGGTCTTTCCCTTCCTTGGGAATCACTATAATTTGTGCCAAGTTCATGTCCGTAGGGAAAGACCCCCTAACTAACAAGACTTGAAAGACTGCCTCTAAGGGTACTGTGACATGGTCTGAAAGAGTTCTATAAAATTCAGCTGTGAATCCCTCAGGGCCTGGGGCTTTCAAAGATTTAGCTCAGCGAATACCTCCCTGAATCTCTATCGAATTGATTGGTCTATTTAACCAAGACAAGTGATCTGCGTTGAACTTGGGCACCCCCATCTTGTCCAAAAATACCTTACATTTCTCTTGGTCCCAGTTCTCAGAGATATGTAACATCTCATAAAATTGCCTCAAATTATTGACTATTCCCTTATTAGTGTTTACCAAAGAACCATCGGTAGCTTTAAGGATATTAATATAGCGCGAGCCCAAATTAGATTTGACAAGATTGGCCAATAACTTACTTGACTTATTATTACATTGATATAGCTTGAATTTATAGTAAGCTATACATTTAACTGTTCTTTGATGTATTAACAAAGTTAAAGCCACCCTAATGCCAAAAAGGCTTCTCTATCTTTGCGAGTATCTGTTATGGTCCCGGGCCGTGCCCCGGTCCCTTCACCTACCTCAGGGCCGGCCCAGGCCGCTGGAAGCTCCTTTGGCCATCTAGGCCTGAATTGCCTCCTGCCGCGGTGTTCCCTCTGTGAGGGAGATGCCGCCGATCCTCCGTCGCTGGCCCCGCCCCCTAGGCGCGTGCGCGTGCAGGGGGCTCCAGATTTAAAGGGGCCAGCGCGGGACTTGAAGGACAGCCTAGAGATGACGCCAGACGCTGCAGGGTTATTTAAACCCTGCAGCTGCCTGAATGCCTTGCCTTGCAACGAGGTTCACTCTCTTGAGTCACTAGTTGCTGCTCTTCGGACTTCTCCTGTTTCTGTTTCCTGGCTTCTGATCTTGGCTCATCCTCTGACTCCGGCTTCAGCTTCAGTCCCTGCCTTTGACTTTGGTTTCTGACCTCTGGCTTCCGACGTTGGCTTGTCCATTGACTCCGGCTTCAGCTTCCGTCCCTGGCTCTGTCTTCGGCTTCTGACTTCTGGCTTCTGACCTTGGCTCGTCCACTGACTCCGGCTTCAGCATCTGCCCCTGCCTGGACTCCAGCTCCAGACCTCTTGTCTTCCTCAGGTATCCTGTTCTTCACCCACCTGGAGGTCTCGCTTAAGTCCCAGCGGCTCAGGTCCTCACAGGTTCCTCCCGGGGGGACCGCGGGCATCCAAGGGTGAAGTCTCTTCAGACATCCTGGGCTCAGCCGCTTCGTTGGACTACCTCTTCAGGGCTTCTCTTCTGGTCCTCGGTCGCAGAGGATCTCACCTAAGTCCAAGAGGCCCGGATCCCTACAGGCTCCTCCTGGGGGGACCTCGGGCTTCCAGTGGTGAAGCCTTCCCAGGACAACCTCTTCAGCGCCACCTCCCGGCTGCGACATCCACTGTGGGCTCCCCACAGTGCATCACCACCCGTCTCAGCTGGCCCAAAGTTCCACGAATCTAACACTTTCCACCACTCCTTTAAATAATTTTGGAACGGATGCTCTAACGCCAAATAGTATGGGAATTTCCAAGAGAATCTCTTACCAGTATCCGCGCTCCAACCCAGCTTTAACCAAATCAGAGCACAATCAGACAAAGTGAGATCTCCTACCCCAGCTTCAACAGTCTGAGAAAAAAATACACAAAGAAATCAAAAGATGTCAATCCTTGAATGCATGGAATGGGCCCTCAAAAGGTGAGTAAAATCTTTTTCCATGGGATTTAAAAGTCTCCAAGCATCGACTAAATTAAGCCCTTCCTCTGCATGTGAAACCTCTTACCTTTTTGGACCTTATCTCGCAGAGAAGATTGAGACTTGTTCAAAGTAGGATCACGAACATGGTTAAAATCCCCTCCTAGTATTATCCCTATTCCCAAGTAAGGAATCAAAAGTCTGTAGATATTGTTAAAGAAAAGCAGATCAACATTATTGGGAGCCTAGATGTTACAAAAGAGAAGAGGTTTGCGGCACATCTTAGTGACCAAAATCACATAACATCCCTATGGATCTACAATTTCCTTTATCACAGTTAAAGGCAAAATTTTCTGTATGAGAATAGCTACATCTGCTGAACTGGTAATTGCCGAAGCAAATCTGACATCTGCCATTCACCAAGTTTTAAGCTTTCAATGTTCAATATCACTAAGGTGAGTCTCTTGAAGAAAACCACCTGTGCATTTTTCTTTTTAAGGGAGGCCAGAATTTCTGTACACTTAATTGCTGAGCCTATGCCACAAACATCCCACAACATAACTTTTACTTCATTGGACATCATATCTCATCCCACAGGCACAAGGAATTGAAGTTGAAAAAAAAGAATATCAAAATTAAATGTATACAAGCTCTCCCAGCGAAGTCCCATACACAAACTTTGAGCTGCTTTATGTCGAAATAAACTATCAAAAACTACACAGTGTTTCTGTCCCCAGAATTAGCCAAAAAAAACAAAGAAATCTCTCCCACTCCCCATCCCCCTTCCCCCACTACACATATCACCCCCAACGATCGCCTGAAGATCACAATCTATACCTAAACCCATAATCTGTCCATAATCTGCCCCCTTCTTCCCTTTGAAAATTGATGTGAAGTCTGCAGGAAAAATGTACCTGCACACTTTACACTTCTGCATAGTTTGAAAGTTGCCCACATAATATGAAAATAGATTTTCAGGGAATTATTTGCAGTAATTTCCACTTTCATAAACTGTAAGTATTAATATCGCCTCATGAAAGAAATAAAATGACAACAAACCAAATGGGGGAATTCTGTTTAATTTGTTTAACTGCTTACTCAATTATCTAGCGCAATGATTTACAACCCTGTCCTCGGGACACTCCTAGCCAGTCAGGTTTTCAGGATATCCACAGTGAATATGCATGAGGTAGATTTGCATACAGTAGAGGACATGCGGTCCAATCTACCTCATGCATATTCACTGTGGATATCCTGAAAACCTGACTGGCTAATGATGTCTCGAGGACTATGATAAGCACTCCTCATCTACAGAAATGATTGTGCTGATGCTGCTGTAGGTTTGATGAAGCCTGGTCAGCTCTAAGATGGAAGCTTTGGAACACCCCTGTAGGCTGTTGCAAAGTGTATGCATTGGTAGACATGAGTCAGCTCCTTCACAGAAGCTGACCACATAGCAGTTGTGAAATGATCCAGCAGATCCACTGCTGGCAGCTGGCTCTGCTTCCTGCTTGTCTCTGGGAATATGTCATGAGAGGCTGGGAGCTAGGTTAATTCCTAATTTAGCAGTTCAGGATTGCTGTCACCTACTTTTGAGATTCTGGCAGTCAGCCATCCTGGGTGCCTGAGAGCAGTGCACGGTGGCTCTTTCCTCCGCAGTAGCCAGTGTCAGATCTCTCTCAGAAGGTCACATGTGTATAATGTTCTGACAGAGAATAAGCAATTGGTGAGCATCTGGTGAGCTCTGAACTGGCCTCTTCTGCCTCTATACTTCCTTCTTGCATGGTTTCTCTTCCTGTTACCATTTTCCCTAAACCGTACTTTTCAGCCCACAAAAACCCAGTTGATTTTCAAACGGAAGGTACCTGTGTACGTTTGAAGATGAGCTCCTTAGGCAGCCAAAATTATGGATGTGTGCACACTAAAATGATGTTCAAACAATGGGGTAAAGTACACGCTTAGCAGCATACATTTTAAAAAGTGAAATGCATGAGTATCGTTTCCAACTGCACTCCCGAAATGTCTCTTTTTAAAGCTGCTAAAAGGAGGTGCCGTGTGTGGATTCAGCCAATCTGCTTATATTGGGGGTAATTTTCAAAAGGAGTTACATGCGTAAATGTAGCTACTATTATAGCAATTTTCAAAAGCCATTTACTCAAGTAAAGTGCACTTATGTGAGTAAATCCTATAGGCAAGTCAATGGCATATACTGTAGCAATTTTCAAAAACCCACTTACTCAAGTAAAGTGAATTTACTCCAGTAAACCTGGTTTTTACTCGAGTAAATGCTTTTTAAAATCAGGCCCATTATGCACAAAAATTTCAACCATGCCGTTACAAATGTATCATAATGAGTGCAGAAATATTTCTGAACCCGTCTTTGCTACATTATGACAGGGAATGCAGCTTTCAAGTCTTTTGCCATAGGCATAAAATAGATGGCATCACTTCACCAATAACAACCAGCCTGCTAAGGCCATGCATCCTCAGGGACACTTAACGCCTCCTAATCCTTACCTATCTACTGTCTTCCTTTATCTGGGTCCCAAAAAGAGGGATATTGGGGGGGAGGGGGGGTTTATTCCTAAAAATCTATTTCTGAAAACTTGCCCTGCGCCACATATTGACTGCAAAACACTTCAAAATTAATACATTGCACCACTAAACCCTAGTCCCCAAAAAAGAACAAAATAATTGCATTAGTTGACATCATTGTTTGCTTTTCTGTGACAGTTTTCATCTGTTCAAGCAAAATATGACATCATCGGCCAGGTACCGGTTTGTTCCATCACATTACTATGACAGTTTACTGTGAGGATCACATTACATCTCCACTGAGCTTGCTTGAAGAGTTCCTTTGATATTAGAATGAGAAAAAAAAAGCCAAGGATACATCACTGTACATTCGGAAAACCAAGCTCATACAGAGAGTCCTTTATCTGTTAGGAATCTTAATCCCTCAACCAGAAGCCCAGAGAGAAAACCACATCCAAAACTCCTGGCCAGTAGTTAATGTTAACAGATTTTCTGTATTTGTGTTTAAAGAGGTTAAAGAGGACATTTGGCACATTTTGTTATTAATTTTCCTCCTTCATGTAAATAGAGAATTTGTTCTCCCTTTAGACACTGCTAACTGACCTAAATCCAAAAGGAAAATTTGAAACTAGACATGGAGGCGGTCATCCAACTTCTGTGGTATGCAAGGACATAAAAAAAAAAAAAAAGATCCAACAGCCAACTAAATAGTCAAGTCAGAAACTGTATAAAACTTATTAGGGAGGAGAAAAGGACTGAGGGAGAGAAAGAAAAGTTCATGCAATTTAAATGCACTGCCTCAATTTATGTGTGTGCTGATAAGATTAAACAATTCTTAACCTCATGCTAGGAACCCACCCAAAAAAGATGAACCAAGGCTTTAGGAAGGACTGCATTCATCCCATAATGCTTGGAAATTCTCTTCCCATCAGGAGTTTAAAACAATTGCCAAATCTTAAACATAAATATGCAGACGCACTGACTACAAGCTGTGCATGGTTTAAAAGCTCAGGACTAACCGTGCGGTATGTCTCCAGGCTCAGGCCTCATCATTCCTAGCCAGGGGTCAGTGAGATTTTATGGATGAAAGTAGGAAATAAAATCCGATTAAAACAAACAATACCCTGAGATGATTTTTCAAAAGCCGGCAGCGATAATACTGCGGTGGTGCGATTGCTGCCGGCTTTCGCAGGCCTGCCCCCCCCCCCCCCCCCCCCCGTTACAGCAGGATTCAATAACGTTTGCAACATTAGAAAATCCAGGCCTAAGAGACCAATGTACTAACCTGTGACATTTCCCATCAGACAGTGGCCTTGATCATGTAAAATTCTGCTACCCATGTAAATGAGCTGGCTAGCAACATTTTGCACAAAACTTAGCTGGTGGGATAGCTGAAAAAAGATGACTATACCTCATTGAAGTTGTAGTTATCTTTTATTCTGAAAACTGGCATGCAAGGACATTTTCACATGATGATTTAAAAAAAAAAATAATAATGAACTGCCTTGCATGTTTTTGCGTTGCAACAGCTCATTATTTATTAATTTAAATAAACTTTCATGCACAGCAGATTACACGTGAACGCTTCCTACAGAGACTGGCCTGAAGTTGGAAATTTCTTTTTCACAGAAGGGGTGATTGTGTGAAAAAAAAACAACTTGCAAAACATCAAATGTTTGACATTTGTGTGAGTTTCCAGGTGTTTTGCATGTTTTTTTCATGCAAGCATCTCTTCTGCCAAAACGTTTTGCAGTTTAGTACATTGTCCTTTGAATCTTGGGCAATAAAACCTCAGAGGGTCCTGCAAGAAGTGGTGCTGGTGTATCATAAGGAATCACTTTTTTCTCTGAACCAGTCTTGAACCAATCCACCAGCATGATGTTGGGAAGCACAAGAATGCTGCCATTTAGATGAGACATTACACAAGGCACTACCATACTAAAGCTCCCTTGCCTTATTTAACCCAAATTTTATTCCCACAAACAGAGAATGATGCATTCCAGTGCTCCTCTTTGGATTCACTAGCAGGCCGATATAGTAAAAAATGCGGGAGAGCCGGCACTCCATGTTGAGCGCCCACTCTCCCGACACGCGCCCAGGCACCTCTCTTGGGCGCGCGATTCTCTATTTAAATGAGGCGGTGCGCTAATATCGAGGCATTAGGGACAATAGCATGTCCCTAGCGCCTCCTTATTAGTGAAGAGGTGGCCATCAGCAGGTCCCGTCAACTAACGCTCTATTTTACCGGCATCGCTGACAGCCACGGGTTAGGAAAACGGATGCTGGTAAAATTGAGCGTCCATTTTTCTAACCCGCCCACCAGTGGGCAGATTTTTTTTTTTTTGTTTCTCCAATGTGATATCACTAGGATATTAAGTCGGAGGGTGTACAGAAAAGCAGTGTTTTCTGCTTTTCTGTACACTTTTCCGGGTTGCTTAGAATTTAATGCCTGCCCTTGGGCAGGCATTATTTTTTGAGAGTAAAATGTACAGCTTGGCCACACATTCTACTTTCAGTATCCCGGCTGACTAACTAATAGGCTCACCAACATGCATTTGCATGTGATGAGTGCTATTAGTTTTCAGGGGGTTGGCCGCAAATTTTCCACACGCTATTACCTCATAGTATAAGGGGTAATAGACACAGGTTGGAATTGCATGTCCAATTGCAGGGTAAATGGTGCGCTCGGCTGAGCACAACTTTCTGTATTGGCCTGTTTATGTGAACCTTTCCAGAACTGAAATGCATAGGGTTTAGGAGGAGCCTAGAGAGTATTCACTAGGATAAGGGAATATGAGGAGTAGGCAGGGCTGGCGCAATCAGGCAGTCGCCTAGGGCAGTGTCAGTGGGTGGAGTGCCGCCAGGGTGCGCGAGGGCACCATTTTCAAAATGTGAAAGGGGGTGACAGCAGTTATGGGGAGAGGGAGAGGAGGAAGAGGAGGAGAGAGAGAGAAAATGAGGGATATATAGAGAGACCAGAACTCTGTATATCTACCACTGTTAGAGGGGGCACATTCAACTCAGGGTGGATTTCGAGAGGGAGGGGCGGTGTTACATTGGTCTGCCTAAGGCGCTACAGACCCTTGCACTGGCCCTGGGAGCAGGAAAGCTTTCCTGGCATGAGTATGCCCAGAGTAGGCCGGAGATTCAAACTGTGGGGTTGCGAATTAAGTTCATCAGAATCTTAAATCTACAAGGCATGGGATCTGTGAAGAGGTTCCACATGGGACCTAGCATTCCTGAGCAGCCAATATTCATGCTACTGTGGGAGAGGAGTGAAAGAGCGTGGGTACTTGCATGATGGTCGGATACTGATAATCCATTATACCTAACCACTTGGACTGGATGCAGGTGGGGACTGTTCTGTCCAGAACTGAAAGTCATTCCTACTGGTTTGAAGCCAGAGACTCAACAAGGGACTAAGAGGAGAAAAGGAGTGAACATGCTGATTCACCTCAACCAACATTTATTGGATATAAATAGACTGTTCATTTTTATCTACCTCCGAATAGAGAAAGGAGTCCTTGGGAACAACAGACACTTGTGTGGCAGATCTATTTGTGGAAAGCACCAAGAGTTACATTTGAATTAGAGGATCACTTGAAGATAATTGTTCCCTCCTAGGGAAAAGAACTATTTCAATTAAATTCAAATTCCCACTAGAATCCCAAAGATTCAACATACCTACTATTTTTATTTACTTATTTATTTTATATAATGCCTCATCAAACTTGTGCTCTGTGCAGTGAATGGCGCAGGTTTATATTTAGTTACAGTTACAATAACATCATCATTAGAGTACAGTTGGATGGATAGGAGGAAGAAAACATGTGGGTTTGGTGCATCTTGGGTGGAAGTGGTGGTGGTGATCCGAAGTTGGGAGTCCAGCAGCAGTCCTGGGTGGTAGTCTCTGGGCTGTTCATGCAGAGATAGTAGTTTGTTGATCTTCAGGAAAATGGACTCAAACAGCTAGGCCTTACAATGCAAGAAATAAATGTAACACTGTAGGGTTATTTTTAGTTATATAGGGGTTGATATTTAAAAGCCAAATTTAGTCGCATAAGTCGGGGGCCTTCTGGGGGTAAGTGGGAGGCATTTCGGGGAGGAGCAGAGTTAGCCGCATAACTTATGTGGCTAACTCTGATCGCGCCATAGGGCTGCCCTAAAGTTAGCCAAATATACATAATCGGCTAACTTTAAGACAACCAAGTATATTCAGTGGCACTTTCTGGGCTCCTCCAAAATAAACGCCCGCATGGGAGGGAATAGATAATAGCCTCATTAACATGCATTTGCATGTGATGAGCACTATTACCTATGCGCACAACTAGACCCACGTTTTAGACGCAAAGACCCCCATTTTGCATCTGGGGTAATGGACGCACGTCCAAAATATGCGTCCAATTGCGCATGGTATAACATTGGCCTGTATGTCTGACTCCAACTAAGGATTTCTGTTTGGACCCTCCTCCTTCTGTCTTATTATGGTATTGAATATGTATGTATTATTGTGATCCACTTTGATCTATTTGCATTTGAAATTAGCAGAATATAAGATTTTGTGACCTTGAGTAAATTACCTCATCCTCTGTTATCTCGAATGCAAACTTAGGGCCTGATTTACTAAGGCTTTTCTCCCATTCTGTGTCTATGGGAAAAAATACTCAGTCAGTGAGGCCCTTACATTGTGAACCCTCTGGGGACAGGGAAATATCTACTGTACCTGAATGTAATCCACTTTGAAGTGGCTGAAAGAGGAAATATAAATCAAATAAACAAACATCCCAGAAACTTAGAATCTCTTCTTTTTATTTCTTATAGTTAAATAGGCCAATTTAGTTCAGTTCAATTGAAATCTCAGGAAGATCTGAGCACACTGTAATGTCATCAAGCATTTTTAAAGCTGAATTCCAATCAGTTAGTGCTTGTGATCAACAGCTGGGGTGGTTTTATAATGAGGCAGGATGAGGCGGCTGCTTCAGGTGGCAGAATTTTGAGGTGGCAAAAAATGCCCCTCTCAGAACGCTGCTGTGGCGTCCACCTCACCCTGCCTGCCCCTGCTGTGGCTGGGGGGGAAGGGGCAACCACTGGAGCTCAGGCCAGCGGCGCCCAAAGAACGGAGAATGGCCGGCAGCAGCCAAAAAACGGAGAATGGCTGGGGGCCGCCGCCAGAGCATGACTGGGGCTGCCGCTGGAACTCAGGCTGGTGGTGACTGAAGAATGGAGAGAGGCTGGGGGCCGCCGCCGGAGCTCAGGCCGGCGGCGGCTGAAGAAAGAGAAAAGACCCCATGTGAGAGAAAGGCAGCTTGCTTGTGTGTGTGCGCTTGTGTGAGAGGCAGCTTGTGTGTGTGTGAATTTGAGAGGCAGCTTGCTTGTGTGTGTGTGCTTGGGTGAGAGGCAACTTGTGTGTGTGTGAGTTTGAAAGGCAGTTTGTGTGTATGTGTGCTTGGGTGAGAGGCAACTTGTGTGTGTGTGAGTTTGAAAGGCAGTTTGTGTGTATGTGTGCATGTATGAGGCAGCTTGCTTGTCTGTGTGTGAATAGCAGCTTGTATGTGTGTGTGGGAGAGGGAGAGAGAGAGAGAGAAAGAGATTGTGAGCCTAAGGGGGGGAGAGAGAACATGTGTGAGGTGCCAGAGAGAAAGCGCCTATGGGGGAGCAGGGGGAGCAAGGTGTGTGGGGGGCAGAGGGGGGTGAGGGTACAGGATGTTCAGAGGGGCGGGGGGGGGGGCACCATCTCATCCTTCGCCTCAGGCAGCAGATTGCCTTGAGCCGCCCCTGTCAACAGCTGATTTCATTTCTCGACTAATTTCCTCTAGAGAAAAGCTATTTCCAATGTTTAATAACATACTTATTACACAGAAATTCACATAACAAACATTGTCATAACTATGTGCAAATTTCTGTTCCAAAGAAGGGAACTAAACTTCATAAAATGTTCACATTTGTTATGATGTTTGAATATGGCTTGGGTAGAGTAGGTTCTTTTACAAGGAGTTACAATGCTAACAGTTGGATAAAAGAAGATTAGCAGCCAGACCAGAGAGAAGCACCATCCCAGAGCAGCTCCCACTGATCTGGCTGGCATCGCTCCCACCACTTCGGCTGATCGGACCCATGGATCCTACAAGCTCAACCCACACCGTCCCCACTCCCGCTGTTCCTGTAGCCTTACTTCCACTACTCTGGAAGCCCCACTACCATAATTCACCTCTTTCACGCCGCTATGGCTTTCTCTTTCTGTCTCCTTTTTTTTTCTGCCTTAGTATAATTCCTTTTTAATATCATTTTGACTGCTTTAGTGAGACTGTGTTATTTTTGACAGTATCTCCTTTCCCCCGAGTCCTCTATTCAATTTTTGTTTGTTTTGGGAGTAGGGTTAACAGTACCCTCTCCAAAAATCAACGAGACGAGAGAAAAGCTGTTTTATGTTCAGGGCCCATTACAATGGCACTCTCTCCCCCTCAACCTAAAGGAAGAAAACATCTTAAGGCACACTTATTCTCTGGGGCCTTCATGGACGCATAGCAATTGGAAGACCATGCTGATTAGTCTAAAAAAGGGGCTTTCAGCATTATGGAGTAATATAAAATCCAAGTAGTGTTACTTTTTTTTTTACTTTTTTTTTTCTTTTATGATTTTATTAGCTATAATTATTTTGTCTGTCACTGATATTGATTTGTGAGTTCATTATGTATGTTACTTATGTTAAACCGCATAGAAATTCTGATATGCAGTATATAAATATTTTAAATAAATAAATAAGATAAGATAATCATGTCCCCAGTGGGCTCAGGTGGCAAGGCATTAACCTCCAGATTGGACAGGTTCTCAACTTTAGTGGAAGGGCCTTACTCATATGCTGCTTCTTCCACTGGACTGTAAATCACTTTGGGTAAATTTCCATATTCAAAAAAGCTGGTAACAAATCCAAATAAAGAAGCATTTGCTTTGCAGGTGTTGAGCTTACACTGAGATCTTCATAGGGTTCAGGAGGACTTTCAGAAACTTTTAACTACTCAAGTTTCCTGGAGGATAAAATAAAAAAAATCAGAATAAGAATGAACAACCTGTCTATGTTTGTTGTAACTCTTGCTTGAACTACCCACTACTTCTAAATTAAAGCAGAGCCACATCTCCCTTAATTAAATTTCAATGGCTTAAACTAATTGTTTGTATTTCATTTGGCAGGCTGTGGGCTTACCTGATGGTCCTAAATAGGCTTTTGAGATAATGTACTATAAGGACTGTTCTCACCTGCCTCCACACTATTGTTTCGGCTTGTCAAGTTGTTGACTAAGACAATAGCACCTAAATTTGCATATTACAGGTTTTCAGCAAGAGGGTCTGCTAACCTTTTTGCTTTTAAAGAGACAGAAATGAGCTACAGAAATGAATTAAGCAAAGCTCAAAGAATATTTCTTCCAGTTTTCAAGACCATCCTGGAGAACAAACATTCAAGAAACACCACTTCCCCACCCCCACCCTCCCAGAGGTGGTGGCAAATTTACAGGGGCTACTACTAGCCTTGCTTCTGATCCTGCTGCTGCTGAGAGTGAGCTGAATTATAGCAAAAGGCGTGATGTACTGAAAGGTTTCCCCCATTTTGGGGACAAATTTGACTAAACCACATAGTGGCAAAGTTCATGAGTATTTTTGTACCCCAGTACTTTTAGACCATTTCTGAAGAGTAACAGTCTACCTGGGTGTTTTGTTTTTTGAAGACTGCCTATGGGTACAGGGTTATGCAAAGAACTTCCATTCTTTGCAACTGTTCTTTGAAGCGGCTGGGGAGAAACGACGAGCATAGATTTGATAATTCAATCTGACATATGTACACTTCTCCCCGACGCAGACACCACCCTAGAAAAGATTGCTTTAACAACAGTGGCTAAATGTGGCCACCTAACTCTTTGCTCAAGCGCCTACATCCCTTTGATGTAGGCGCTTGAGCAAACCGGCAGGATAGGCCGGTAAAAGGTGCAGCTATCCTGCCGCTGAGAGCAGCCGTCATCAGTACACGGAGCTATTCAGACCGCAGTGACAGCACAACAGTCCACTCTTGACAAAGAAATCAACTCTCAATGGAATCTTGCCGCCACTATACAGATATACAGTGTTCCACGAGTCCCTCTTGACAACATTCAGCCCTTGAAGAAGGAGTCTCGCTCCGAAACATCTAGGTGTCGGCTGTACAAGATCGACCACAGAACAATACAAGATAAGTGATTACAAAGGCTTTACTTTGGCCAGTTTTTGACACAACATTCTCTCAATGTGGAAGTGGACATCAAGTCACACAGTCACAAGAGACCTAGGTACCTAATGATTTTTGAAGTCCAAATCAATGGCTCACAGACACGATAGCTAAATCATTTTTTAGCATCGTATGAAGGTACATATGGTCTCACTTAAGACATTCCTCATATAACAGGTTATATATCATTTGAATGTCAAAATTATGCATAACCACACCCTTTTTTTATCGCAGCCACTAACATGCCATATTCCAGTGGTAATTGTAATATTTTGTTGGATTTAGACCTAAGCAGCCAAGCAGCGATAGTTTATCATGTGAGAGGCCAAATACCATGGGGAGGGGGCATCTCCATGATAGTTTGCCCCCCTGCGATAAATTATTGCAGCATTATCGGGGTGAAATTTTTTATTGCGACAAAAAATTGTACCTCTGTACAGTCCTTCCCGCATGAGGGTGGCCTCGCCTTGGCTGGGGCCTCCATCACTTAAAGGGCCAGCAATTCAATAAAAGGTCCTCCTCTAAAGGGCAAACAAAGGAGTCGATGTGAATCCCTGCCTGCCCCCACCCCCATCCACCCCCACTGCCCCCCCCCCCCCCAAGGAGATTAAAAATAAATACATGACGCGCACACAGTGACAGCCTTTTCTCTCCCCCCCTTCAAAGGCATAAAGGCCCATAGAGTGAGGATCACGCCCATGCTCCCAGCCCTGGTGTCTAGTGTCCCCACTCCCACCCCAAAAACTAGAGCCCTGATGGTCTAGGGAGGGCAGGTGGACCTTCACCCTCCCTCTCTAACCTCCTGTACCTCAAAATGTTTGATAACCCATTGGGGGCCTGGGGTGCCTCCTAGCCCTGGGCCTGGTCGGTGCCATTTTCAAAATGGCACCAACCTGACCGAACCCCTATCACATAACAGGGGAAAGGTCCAGGGATCAGACCTAGGTCACATGGCTTTTTTCTATGTCAGCTGCATTATTTTATTAGCATTGGATTGTCTATGCATAAGCTACTTTGCATGCATTCATGCAAAGCAACTTATTTCGCTAAGGGGAGGCAGTATCACACAGTAGTTTGGCAATATGGCAATATCGTACAATAAACAGCATTTAATGCGCATTACATGCTGTTTAATGCACAATATCGCCATATTGTAAGTTAGTAAATCTAGGCCTAAACCAGGTATTACTGAATATTGGTGTTTATCTGGCTAAGATATTTGGACAACTGATCCATCTGATAATGCTTCCGTCCTGCCCCTCGGTTACCTGGCTAACTTTTTAGCTGGACAAAAAGTTATTGGTAAGTGACTGCCGCAGATTGTGCCAGGATATTCAAATGGCACCAGTTAGCTGGTATAATAGAGGTCTTTAAAATCATGAGAGTTCTAGAACGAGTAGATGTGAACCGGTTATTTACTCTTTCGGATAACAGAAGGACCAGGGGGCACTCCATGAAGTTAGCATGTAGCACATTTAAAACTAATAGGAGAAAATTATTTTTCACTCAAAGCACAGTTAAGCTCTGTAATGTGTTGCCAGAGGATGTGGTTAGTGCAGTTAGTGTAGCTGGGTTTAAAAAAGGATTGGATAAGTTCTTGGAGGAGAAGTCCATTAACTGCTATTACTGACATCAGTAGCATGGGATCTAATTAGTGTTTGGGTACTTTGCCAAGTACTTGTAGCCTGGATTGGCCACTGTTGGAAAGAGGATGCTGGGCTTGATGGACCCTTGGTCTGATCCAGTATGGCATGTTCTTATATTCCTAAGTTCTTATGAATCTGAACTTATCTGGCTAAGTGGCACTGAATATCAAGCCCTAAGTGTTCTGATAATAAAACCACCAGCACTGTTATCACTGACTTTCCTGCTATTGCTCAGGATATTTTTATTTTGACTGGAAGGATTTCTGTCTAGAATGGGATTTGTTTTTCTTGTGATAGTGAAAACATGGATGATGAGGATAATGGCTTTGCAAATAGGATGTCAACTGCTACAATACAACTCCTATAAAATCAACCTCACCACAAATAGCTACTATTTTCAAAACCGATGTAAAAAAACAGGACCATCATACTGGGCACATTAGGCTGTATGTTTCCAAACCCTATAATCAAGCCCTGTATATAATCATAGGTCCTGAATAACAGTCCAAAGTGTTCACTGTATTTTTGTCATTTGCAGATAAATATGATTTAAACTATACTTATCCCCTTTATACTTTTTTTGCTACTTGGGGAATGCAAGTATCAAAGGAAGAATAAAAGGGATAAGTACAGTTTAAATCTTTTTTATCTGCAAATGACAAAAATACATTGAGCAGTTTGCACTGTTATCCAGTAGCTATTTGTGGCAGGGTTGATTTTGTTAGATTTCTGTTTGGATACATTCTCTCCCCCTCTTTTTTCTTTTAACTTTTAGACTTTTTTTTGGAGGGGAATTGAACCATCCAAATCTTGCAACATCATTTTTTTTTCTTTTTGTAATTTAAAGCACTACTGGACACATGCAGTGCTGTACCCAGAAAAGACAGTCCCTGCTCCATGGAATCTATAATCTAGTCAAGACAAACATACACGGCAAATAAGAATCTGTGGGAAGAGTACTTATTGTAGAGAAGTGCATATGTGGTGGGAGGTTTTCCACTGAGGCCTTCTTAGGAAGTTATTTAAGTTTTTAGGATTGATAGAGTAAAGAAAGAGCTTTCTAAAATTATTTGTGTGTCCGTTCTTTTTCGCAAAGCATTTCACCGTAATAGAATAATACTGATGAATTTTCCAATAACACTGTTTTGTGTGCTGCTGTTTGTTGCAGTGCGTGTTCGCTCTGGCTTGCCCCTTGTCCTAGCTGTTATCATCGATAAAACTATTTAGTGGCCTGCGTGAAATGAGGCAGTGGTCTCCATTTCCTTCCCAGGGGACACATATCGTGGCCTCAATTCACCTCCCAGGGGACATGTAGCCACATTAATTTGCACTGTTCATGGCAGTTTAAGTGCAAAGGTCACAGACTGACCTAGCGTGGTATCTGAATTACCCTTTCCCCCTCTTGGGAGGTTCCTTCTGAGCAGGGCCGGGACATATTGGCAGGGCTGTGCTGAGGAGCTTTTGATGTCCCTGTTCTGAATCTGTGGATAGAGAACTTTGATTATCTATTTGCTACTCTGACTCTTTTCAAGAGCAGTAAAACCACTAATCCGTTTTAAAAATTAAAAGTTCTGCCTCTTCCCTTTCTATCTTGTATTTTTTATCAAGTACATATTGCTTAATAAATGTCTGTTATATATTGGTATAGGTTGTTTTAGCATTCTCAACTGGACTCGGAGGAAAGCTTGTTTGCTCACTGAAGCCCTAAAGCCGTTCCCCTGGGTCATCTTTTCCCAGCTGCTGCCGCTGCTGCTGTCACTGCCAGTACTCATTTTCATAACTCCCAGTATCACCATTATCTTATCTACCTAGACGTAAATCCTCACTAAGTCACCAAACTGACTAAGTATCTGCAAACCAACCTGATTTTCAAGCACAAAGTAAGGTTGTGGTTTGGGAGAGTGTATTATTTTCTATAGATAAGTGCTTTTATTTTTATTTTATGTCATTTTTATTTTTTCTTTGTGTGTGTTTATTGTGTAAATTGCTTTTATTGTATATTGTTACTGGGCATATGGTGTACACATTTTTTTAAATAAATAAATAAAGTGCTCACATGGTTTGCATTTGAAAACTGAGTTGCTAGGCAGATAAAAAGTATACTTGTATCTTATATCTTCTCAAATGGAAACAGAAAGTATGCAGGTTAAGTATGTCCATACGTTTTTTTAAATTTCAGTGTACAATTTATAACTCTTTTTATTGCAGTTAAAAAGATTTGTTGTGAAAGAACGTGCTTACGTTTAGTCTGCTCATGTAATACCTAGGTTTTACCCCCTGGTTCCTAATTTACCCCAGACTGTTATTGTGAGAGTGTAAATGTGTTTGTTTTGGTGCCTGCTTGCAGTAGGATTGCCAACTGGCTCCAGATTTTCAGGACAGGTTGTTCCAGTTCTGGTTTTACCCACTTGCATGCAGGGATTTGTAGCCTTGTTTTTCTAAGGAACTGCAATAGGGAAATCAGAAGTACAATTCCTTGCATGCAATGGGGTAAAACCAGGACTGGATCAACCTGTCCTCTAAATCTGGAGCCAGTTGGCAACCCTAGCTGGCAGTCAAACATGGAGTCTCTCTTCATCAGCCACAGCAATGTGGAAAAGGCTTTTGACCAGACAGAGTAGGATTTTTGGTTTGTGATATTTTGTCTAAACCTGCATGCTCTGTGGGGATTTTGAAAATCTCCCCCCTTAAATCAAATATTTTATTCTATAGACAAAAGACGAATGAAACAGATCTGTGAGATTAATTATGAAGGAGTTTTTAAGAAATGTTCTGTATTCTTTGAATTAAGGGGAAGTAAAAGCTGGGACAGTGTTTATTAAAGAAATGTTCAATGTACACTGGTGAAGTATTCACTGATTAGAAATTCCATACTTTTGCAAATATTTGTACAACTGGTAAAGCTACTTGGGAATAATTTTTTAAGATCAGTGCTGAGAGCCACAGCTGCTGATTACATCACCTACAGGACAGGCATAGTGAATCAGAAGAGGGCCATTCTGGATATTTATTTATTATATACCGATATTTGATCTGGGAAGCCATGTCCTGGCTCTGCTCACATTTTGCCCCTCATATGCATTACCTTCAATCTAGGGCTGGAGTGCTCAAAACCGGTCCTTGCCCCCACCCCACCCAATAGGGTTTTTAGGATATCTCCAATGTATGCAAATATTTCTCATTCATATTCATTAGGATATCCTGAAAACCCAACTGACTAGGGGTTCCTGAAGATTGGTTTCAGCACTCCTGGTCTAGAGCAGCACAGAAGTATATAGAGGTCAGACCTTTGCGAACAAAGAGTGCTTTTATCTCCGGTCTGGCAGCTTCTGTGCTGCCTTTGGAAGAACAAGGTCCCATAGAAGGAGTGCATCACCTTGGCATGGCAGATAGTGATTCTTTAGCTAGCCCCTGCCCTCCAGGTGATATATTATCCTCTCACACCAAGAATGCCTCTCTAGGGATTCTAAAATATTCTATATTAAATTTATACAGAATATAGAATATTTTAGAATCTTAAATGTGAATCTGAGTTACTTAATTGGTAAATATTTATATTTAACCTTTAATTACAATATAATTTTGTCTCATTATAGTATATCATATTTATTTTTATTTGTTCAACCTTTTAAACAATTGGTCAGGTAAATTATTTATGTACCTTTAAAAATTTAGCAGAAAGCAAAATGGTTCTGTTTATGTATTTGGTTTTCTTTCAGTCTACTTTGACGTATTGATATGCATAAGAACAACTGTGTAGCATTAAATACAATACAAAGACAAGGATTTTTTTAAATTTTTACCTTATATGTAAGTTTAACCTTTCATTCTGTTTTATTTGTCCCTTTTATGTGTTTTTCGATGTCTAGCATTTTCAAAAAAAAAAAATTTTTAATCCTATAATTCATAATTTATGTTTAACATACATTATTTTTTGTTGAATGACTAGTTCAATGTATAATATATTGGTTTCTACTATCTTCACAGACCCTGATGCAGCCGATTAGGCGAAACTCAGCCAGAGTCGGGCAATTTATTTAATAATACTAATAAAAGTCTTCTTTCCACGACATAGAGTCTTGTTTTTGTTCTCTTTGCCTTGGCTACGCTTGACCGTCTTCCGGTTTGTTTTGTTGGACCTTCCTATTGCTTGCAGAGTACTGTGAAAATGTCCCTTCAGTAAAGTCCCTGTAATATTCTTCCTGAGGCCTTTGTTTTTTTCTGGTTCAGGGTGCATGGAGAGAAACGGCGTATTCTGGCCTATCTTATCCTATTCTTAATTAACTAATTCTATTAATTTAAGCTCTAGCATAACACTTCACCTCAACATATCTGACGGCATGGGAGCAACCTAAGACATGAAAATAATAAAACATGAATTGCAAAATAAAAATAGTAGCAGTACAAAAGGAATAATAATACCCAGTGGTAATACAAATAATGGCAAATTCAAAGCAAATCATTGCTGATTGCATATTGTAATGTAATGCAGGCAATGCAGAGGTAAAAAATGATGAGGGCATATGAGCCGCCAAATAGAAGGCATGTACTGAGTGGCATCAGCAAAACCATTGAGTGCAGGCGCAAGGCATAGAGATATGTTTCTCATGAAGCGACAAATCAGGATTTGAAGGGTCTGTAGGTGTTACCATGAGCTGGGGATATTCGATGAGAGGGATAAGAAACACATGGAGGACCCCAAGATCAATAGCACAATGGAGGATGTGCGATCAAAGTGGTGGGTTATGGCAGAAACTATTGCTTAGGCAGGGGAATGTATTTATTTAGGCACTTATAGCCCATAATATCCACAAAACTATGCAGATAACAATAAAAACATTCAGAAAATTGACATATAGTCATAATATAGGCAGCCAGGACTAATGGCCCCTCTCCCTCGGCTCCTTACAATAACACAGCCACCAAAATAATACTCAGACACAGCAATTGGAAGTCAAAGAAGGCCGCAGCTTTATTACACCAGAGCCAACAAAATGAACACAAATACCCACCCCAAGGAATCATCTGCCTCGCCCCAGCAAGATGACCCCTTCACAGGCCACCAAACCTGTAATAACCAGCGGCATCCCGCCGCTAACCGGGACCCCCGCCACACCCCAGCAAGGGGTCCCAACCACGTGGCTGAACCCAGTCACATCCAACTCAAACAAGCAGAGTCAAGAAACCCCACCACCTAGCAGGTTCCTTGCTCTCAGCCCCGCCCCAAAAGAACCATGGTTCTGGTAACTCCATCAACCCTCCAAGCTGCGACAAACCATATCAATGCCATGAAACAGAAAGAAGGGGAGGGAGGCAGGGGAGCAAGACGGCTGCGCTGAGCAAAAGGGGGCGGCACTGCCAGGGACCACCCCCTTTTATACCCCACCCCCCACACTGTTCACTGATGAATCCCTTGATGCACTGGGGCTGACCAACCAGGACCCCCCAGCGCACCAATTCCAAATTAAACACTGAAGATCTCTCCATCCCCCTCTTCCCTCCCCCCCCCCCCCCCCCGCCAACCTAACTGAAATGTCGCCTGCCAGGAGGAGGCAGCCTGGCACCCATATTATCATGGACTTCCCGAGATTGGGCTCCTCCAGCCCTTCCAAAACCAACATATCAGGTAAATAAACAGAAAACTGGGCAGAATCAATACATCAAAGCACACTATATCAGAAGGTAACAGATGTGTAAAGTGTAAACACAATGATTGTAAGCAGCTGGAAAGTTACCCAAGACACATCAACCTTGCTGCTCCAAAGCCTGGTTAAACGAAAAAGTTTTCAAATGTTTATAGAAGGTTGCCAAGCAACACATCCATACATAAATATTCGGGTAAGGAGTTCCAAAGATAAGGACCAGTGTGTTCCCTTCCCTCTTGGTTCAGGATGAAAATGGGGTTACACATGAAAGCCAGTTTAGGAGAAAACATAAGAACAAAAGACTTGGTACAAGTCTCTCATATTTGCCATAATGTGGTCCTTAACTTCTCCCATTTTCTTCTTGGAAGGAAAGGGAAGCTGCTCTGGACACTCAAAACAGGGTCCTCATATCCCCTTAAGGATTTCCCTTTAAATGTCTGGGATCCTCTGCTTGATCTTGAAATTTCCAATTTTCTCCTATCTGTACCTTGTGAACAGCTCCTTGGCTGTTTGCTTTGAGGGAGCACCAGAGTAGTGATTCACTTCCTCCTTTCTCCTCCCAGGTACTATGGAACTAACTGGCTATCCACTTCTTCTACAACCAGTTGCTGGATTGATAAACAAATCCTTTGGACCGAGGGATGCCTGGATGATTTGGAAAAAACTCATACTTTCCCTCTTCTCTGCCTGTTTCATGAAGGAAGGGTGAGTAAAACTCCTCCCAACAAAAATCACGCAATCAGGCCAATGCAATAACATGTGCTCAGGCTAGTGCAGCGGTTAGCCTGCAGTTGGACGTGCGTTTTGGATGCACGTCCACAACCCCTGATGCGAAAAGGGGATCAAAATGTCCAAAACACGTGACCAAACCAACGTGTAGCTAATAGCACTCATCACATGTAAATGCCATGTTGATGAGGCTATTAGCTAGTACCCCCCAATGAAAAAATAACCGTGCACCTGCCACACACCTTTTAACCTTCAAAAATGCTCAATTTCCCCTAGTGCCTCCTTTTTAATGCAGCTGCTCATTAACAAACTGCATCGCATACTAGGGAGAGGTAGATGGGTGCGTTTTTTTGCACGTCCATATTGGCTTGAAAGAGTGAACGCTCTAAGGGACAAATTATCGACCACTAACTGTGAGTTGTAAATAAATCTCTTAATTGCCTAAGACTCCTCAGCCAAAGCTTTGGGTCTGTTCTACGAAAACTTAAGGGAAATGGATAGAAGAGATCCTACCCTTTCAACTCCAGTCTACTGTAAAATATTGTGACAATAGGGGTCATAATTATTATATAGCACTAGGAAAAAACATTACAGCAGCCTCCAATGGGGCTATTGTTCTCTGCATGACCTAGCTACTAGGCCCCACTCCTTTGTAGGGATCTCAATAGAGGCCTTATGCATGTAAGGCTGAATTATTGGGTATTGTGTAGGCGTCTGTCACTTACTTAGGTGAGAATAAAATATGTGAATCACCATATGATGAAGAGTCATTAGTGGGAATAGTGAATGACTGAGCATAACATCCCTTCTCTGACATGGATGGGGGCAGTTTTATCTGTATCTTAAAAGTTTATGGCAACAGATCACCATCCATGCAGGCCTGAATACAAGACAGTCTTTGTGAGTTCATAAAGAGAACAATAAATATGCCTGGGATCAGAGGTGACTCAAATTTTGGCAGAATATTGCCAAAGTTTTCGGTGGCGACTGCTGTCCACCCCCTACCCCCATCCTGCCACTTCCTCATTCTTTTCTTCCTCTGCTCCGTCCTTCTTCCTTATTTCTTTCAAAGGTCTCTCTCTGGTAATTATTTCTCTTTGGAGAAGGGGCAGTAAAGACTTGGTCCTGCCTCCTTTTTCAGGGCCCCAGGCCAGAAACAGCATAGATTTCAGTCCTGCCAACTGGGAAATGTCTCTGGCATTTGAATCCTGCACCGCAGCTTAGATTCACAATATCATGGGCAGGGCAATTTTCAAAATCTATTTACCTGTGTAAATGGCTATTTATCTGGGTAAAAGGGCTATCTGAAAACAGCCCACCCTGTATGTGGGCAAAGTAGGTGGGATTAAAGGTATGGTTAAGTCAGGGGAAGCAACAACACACGCCTTTTACATTTTAAAAACTGTGCATGGTGTTTTACAGGAAAAAAAAATACATCCACAGGAGAAGGAGGTGCAGATCTCTGGGGGAAAGCATGTCCCTTTGAAATCTGGTGCACAGTCTGCAGGGGTAGGAAGCCGCATTGCTTTGAAAATTGCCACCTAAATGTTTGCACAAAGAGCTACTGAACTACTGGCACCTGAGGGTCTGAGTAAAGCTGAAAAATAACCTCTGACCTCCCCAGGACCCTCTCCATCCCCTCCCCCACCAGCTGTACACAGAGCAATTCAGAGAGAACAATACTTCAGGGCAGGCTGCTCTGTATAAAGCTGCTTCTTCTGTTCAGAGGAAAAGATATTTCCAGCCATTTTGAACTTGACTTTTTTTTTATTATTATTATTATTATTATTAATGTGTCCTCTTTGTTATCTATATGATTTAACCAGGGTTTCGGGTGGCATCTGGTTGAGATGAGGCTTTCAATATATTGGTACTCAATAAAACTGTATACTTAAAAGAGATTTGCTTCCCTTAGGGTTTATTTATCAAAGAGGATTTGAAGGTGAAACGTAAGTATCCATATTCTCTTTGCTACAGTATTTGCAGATACCATGTCACTGCATTCATTCTAATAGGAACTTTTTTTAAAGCTGCTAAATTTCCTGCAGAGTCTTTTCAGTTAGTAGGGATCATTTAATTTAATGTGAGCAATACATACAGCCAATGGTTGACATGCTACAGTCAAGGATACAATAGATTAATAGTCAGACGTAAGTGTGAATAATGTGATTGAGAGACCAGAGTATACAGACACGTTTAAAATCCTCTCTGTGCAGCAAAGGACCAAAGGTCTTGTTCCTGTCCTGCAAAGCCCTGGTCATTTGGATATGGAACTGTGTACCAAAGCTAATTAGAAGGCAGGCTAAGAGCTCTGCCCACCGTAGATAACGTTAGTGGTCCTGACTCCCCCCCCCCCCCCCCCCCTCCTTCTTAATCCGAACCTTCAGCACGTTGCTTGGGGATTTTTGAAAGTAAGCCTTACAGGGCCAGTGCTAGCTTTTGTGCTGCCCTGTGTGAAAAATTACTGTGCTGTCCCACCCTCCCCCGATTCATTCAGTGTCTGTCCCTGGCCCATCAAATAAAGCCCAGCTCCATCCTGCAATCTATATTTTGAAAAACTGACACGCCTACCCACCCTAGAACCCATGGATAGGGAAGGGTATGAGGTACTGTAGGCAAACCTTACAGCCGTGCATACATGCCACCCCCTGCCCACACACACTCACGCGCACTCCCACACACTTTACAGACAGATACAATTAAATAATGCATTTATAACAAGTTTTACATGAAAAAGAAATTCAAAAGTACAGTCTTCTGAGGCAATAATAATACTTATAACATGCATATTACATTTACATGCACTTCTGTGGTGCCAACCAGAAAACTGCAAAAAAGACACTTGGAACTCTTATGGAATTAGACTTTTTGTAATACATATTGGGTGTGATCTTGGCCCTCACAAAGCCATGAACAAACAGAATTACCATTACAATATAGTAAACCTCCCATATAAAAAAACAACCCTGACAATCTTATCTATGAAAAGGCAACACTGCACACAGTACACCGGGCCCTAGAACACCAATAAATCTCTCATTAGGAAACCAGGCTACTACTACACATCCCTACACAGAAATTACATGGCAGCAATATGCTTCACCTAAATACCTCACCTCGGTCACATTTGCAGAACACAGCCAGACCCTTACCAAATACAGAATAAAGAGATCAGAAAGAATATACAGAAATGTGCTGAGAACTGAACTGGAACCCACAATAAGCCAGCCTCTACATGCAGAGCAACAATGGAAAAACAGAAGCATTATCATTCTTCATAAAAACAGTAAATAATAAAATGAAGGAATATAAAACATCAATCATAATAGTAAAATCATATTTATAAAAAGAATAAATATTTCAAACCAGTTAATGAACAGAAAATCCAAAATTTCCCAAACACCAATAAAATATTTCAAAACATCTAATGAATAAAAAATCCAATAAATAAAAAATGTTCTATTCCCCCCCACCACCAAAATTAAATATTTCAAAAGAGGAGAATCATCAAATTATATCCAATAATTAAAACTAATAAGGATTTGAAAATCTTCTGCTCCCCATACCTGTGATCTTCTGATTTCCAGTCACCCTGGATTGGGGGAGGTAGGGCCGCACAAATTTTATCTTTTCTCTCACCTAAACGCACAATAACGCATTCATTCTCTCACGCACTCCCTCTCTCTAACAAGCAGGCTGATTCAGAAAAACGCACGGGAGAACTGGCGAGCGCCCGCTCTCCCGGCGCGCGCACAGGCCACTCTCCTGGGCGCGTGCGATTCAGGAGGGTGGCCTATGCAAATTAGGGCCCGCGGAAAAAGGAGGCTTTAGGGACACTAGCGCGTCCCTAGCGCCTCCTTTTTGACAGGAGCAGCGGCTGTCAGCAGGTTTGACAGCCGACGTTCAATTTTGCTGGTGTCGGTTCTCGAGCCCGCTGACAGCCACGGGTTCGGAAAATGGACGCCGGCATAATTGAGCGTCCGTCTTACGACCCGCAGGCCGATTTTTAATTTTATTTTTTAAATTTTTACTTTTCTTTTACTTTTGGGGCCTCTGACTTAATATCACCATGATATTATTAAGTCGGAGGGTGCACAGAGGGTGCACTATTACCCCTTACGGAATAAGGGATAAAGCTAGCGCGTCGAAAACGCGCGTCCAAATGCGGGTTAACGGAGCGCACTCTACTGTATTGGATACACAGGCACCCTCTCTCTCATAGATGCGTTGTGTGTGTGTGTGTGTGTGTGTGTGTGTGCATGTGCGTGTGTGTGTGTGCCTGTGAAAGCCTGCTCCCCACAGAAAACTGGATTTGCTGTACTGGGTAACCATAGAACTATCTATTCTGGAAATGTTGGACATTTTTTTATTTTATTTCCCTCTTTGACTATATAGATTCATGAAGTATGGGATATCTTAGTCATAGAGCATTTGACAACTGTGGTTGATCCTTGGACATTTGTCTAACACACTGAGACATATGAGGCAGCAGCAAATACTCTCCTCCGTTAATTCTGCAATATGATAACAGAGATTTCTTTTCCCCAAACCTTGACATTTTATTTTTGCTATCCACTGAGAAGTGCACAGCATTATACTTGGTTTTATATAAAGTAATTTGTGACTCATTTGTGGACAGCAGACATGTGCACATATTGCCTTAACAATGTATGTTTACATATTGTGCACTTCTTTGCAACTCTGTTCCAACTTCTGCCAATGAAAGTTTTCAAGAAGCAAAAGTCAATGAAAGATGTATGGCAGTGGTCAGTGTTATCAAAATGTGTAACCACTGTAATAGGAAACTTTTGACTAGTAAGCAAACATGTACTTTATGCTTGCTATTAAATAGGCCTCATCTCTGATATGAAAGGTTCACATTCTAGCAAAACAAGTCAAGTGTCTCCAGGGCCATCTGCTATAAATCTGAATGTTTTTACTGTCATTTTGCTGTCAGGATTTAGAAGTGAAAGGTCAAACAGTAAACCATTCACCTAGATATTACCCGCAGGGCAGCTTTAACCTATGGGCAAACGGGGCAGCTGCCCCAGGCGCTGCATTCACGGGGGGCCCATTGCTCCATGGCTCCATTGGCCAGCATAGAGCATACCACAACTCAGGCAGCAGAGGACAGGGTGTACTGTGTGCAGAGTTGCCTTTTCATAGATAAGATTGTCAGGGTTGTTTTTTTAATTGGGAGGTTTACTATATTCATTGTAATGGTAATTCTGTTTGTTCATGGCTTTCTGAGGGCCAAGATCACACCAAATACGTATTACAAAAAGTCTAATTCCATAGGAGTTCCAAGTGTCTTTTTTTGCAGAGTTTTCTGGTTGTCACTAAATGGGGGCGGAGTCGGCCCCAGAAGAGGAGGAGTCGGGGTGGCACTGGGGCCGACGCTGAGGTGACATCGCTGGCAGCGAAAGGTAAGGACCCTTATCACAGCCAGTTTCACGCCGAATAACTACACCTTTTATGGTGTAGTTATTCGGTGCGAAAGCCAGCAGCCGGCGCACCGCAGTGGCGTGATGGCTGCCGGCTTTCGCAGGCCCACCCCCTGCTTCTCTCCCCCCGCCGCCCCCCCATTACCGCCGGATTTTCTAAGGTCTGCGACCTTATAAAATTCAGGCCTACATCATTTATGAAAATGAATTGTGAAATTCAAGAAATTGAATAGTGGTGTCGCTGGAATGACCGAGATAATTTTCTGGAAGAACGTTTGGGATGGGGGGAGAAGGTGCACGCTATGCACTGAAAATCTCCCGCTTAAAAATTGCTCTCCCTCGGCAGTTCTGGGAGAGGTGCCCTTGCGTAGGCCCAAGCAGGCTGGAAGGAGGAGGCAGCAGCGTGCAGCCACTCTCCCATCGGCTGGCGCAGAGGAGGAAAGCTGCAGTGGTGGGCTGGCAGCATCGGATTAATAAGGGGGGAGGGGACGAGGAGAGTGCCATGGTCGGGGAAGAGAGAGGGTGGTGGTCAAGATGGGAAAAAAAAAAGGAGGCCCACCCACAAAAGTTTGCCCAGGACCCGATAAGTGATTAAAGCAGCCTTGATCACTGCTCCTGATTTACTATGGAACAGGTAGGGTAGACATGGACATTGCAATCTTGTGTTTAGAGACCAATGTCTCCACCACTGCCTGTGTGACTATCACTGTGTGCCAATCATTTCTTTCATGGGTTTAGATTAAAACGTACTTGCCAATCTAATTATCTTTCCACTGGAGATTAAATTCCAGTCCTGAATTTTCGACGCCAGCCATAAGGTGCTCCGTTCCTTGGAGCTTTCATTTTCCATGGATCAACATACATTGGCGTGAGAGTCAGAAGAATTAAGGCTGAACAGTAATCTCTAGCTGAAACAGAGTTAGGCTGGTAAATATCTGTGAGGTTCCTTGGGGTTATAAACCAGGATGTAGCCCTGGGCGTGGTTCACCCCCTGAAGGTTTATTCCTCCTTTAGGGGAAAAGCAGCCAAATAAATATAGGGTTTTCCAAATGTCTTCTGTCATAAAAAGGTTCATTCAAACCAAAACAATTTTGTCAACCGAAAAACGTTTTTGAGCCACAGAAAATGGTTTACTCTCAAGCTTCTGAATGCCTAATGTGGTCTTTGGTGACACTAAGAAGGCCAAATGACAGCAAAGACCTTTGTCCTCTGAGAAACCAGTGCTTGGAAATACATTTGTCTCGTGTAAAGACAAATGTATATTTTTTTTGAAGCGCTCAAGTGTATGTCAGTGTGTCTCCTCTGACACTTCCCTGTCTATCTGTCATTCTCTTCTTTCTCCATATTTCCCCTGTTCTTCTGGTGCCCTGCAAAGGCTTTCTTTATATATTTGGAGTGGAGGGAGGAGAAGAACTGGGGGAGGCCCACTGGCTAGTCATTTGTTTCGGGGGGGGGGGGGGGAAAGCCCCCAATGACAGATTTAGGAGTTTGCTACCCCTAGGCTCTGCGGGTGCTGTTACCCCTTCCACCCCCAAACCTCTCAGCCTGATATGGTTGGAAAACAGAGAGTGCACGGTCTAATATACAGTCCCATAGTTTGCTGCAGCATTTCAGGGGTAAATTCTAAGGCAAAAATTAGAACATTGTAAAGCACCTTGGCAAACATTTCCATCTTTTAAACAGCATTTTAAAAATAGTTTTTCCAACCTTGCTTGTCTGTGCAATTTTATTTTATTTTATTTTTTTTCTTACTGGGTGAAGAAAATGGATCTCAAGTATCAGTAAAGAGAGGAGATCTCACTTATTGGGAGAGAAGGATGTGAGAGGATCAGGAACGGGATGAGGAGAAGATGAGAGAACTGGGGAGAGGAGAGGAGAGGACTGAAGATGGTGAGTTAGGGAGATGGGGAAGATCAGGAATCTGGGGTGGAGGAAAAGGTAGGAAGGTTCTGGGATTGAGGAAGGGGAGGAGAGAGTAGGAGGTGTTCTAGGATCTGGGGGAAGGGAGAGGTAGGAAGGACGGAAGGCTCCAGGATCTAAGGAATAGAATCCAAGATCAAGGGTAAGAGGGTCTGAATTGCAATTGGGGGTGGGGGGTTGGCAGGTGTCCCTACCGTGCTCCAGTCCTGCTCCCCCTTGTATCTCTTCTCTAACCTCCACCTAATCTTGGATGTGCACACACATACCCTATCTCACTTACAGACACCTCCGAGTCAAATCTTTTTCAGCCCCCAGTCTCTCTCCTCACCCCTCACCCCAAATGGTCCCCACTCAGACCCTTCCCAAAATGATCCCCCTTTGCTCTATCTGTTCTAGGCTTTCCCACTCCCACTTCCTGTTCCCTTCATGCTGCCTTGGATCAGCCAGCAGAGGTTTGTTCTCTGCTGAGTGAGCACAGCTGGAAGACAGCAAATCTTCATCCACAATGCTGCCCCCAGATTTTTGCCACTCTAGGCTTCCCCACAAACACTGCTGCTCAGAAAGAAGTCAGTGCTCATTGGCCAGACTAAACACAGCAATGATGCTAAAACTCACACCAATATCTTGGAGCCTGTCAACTTCCACGCCACTGTGCCTTGTATATTGTTTGGTATGGAGCAATGCTTGAAGAGTATCTGTGATGTGTCACTGCTTTGTTTAAGAAGACCTATGGTATTTCTGGTATGAATATGTGTATGTGTGAAAATATTGTGCAAAAAGTGTGTTAGTTCTGTTTTTGTTTTGGCTCAGAGGAGTGTAACCAAATGTATTCATCCCCAAGGGCATGTGTTTATAACTGTATGTGGTCATCTCCTTCCCACGGCCTTCATTTTTCAGGCTCTCAGTTTCCAGTTAGCTGAGCCTCTTAAGAGCATGCTCAGATTTACGTGATCATGCTATTTAGCTTGCCCTTAATATATTAATTTCCAAAAGTTAACACTAGGTCCTAGCAGGTATTAAAATAGCATCCAGTTAACAAACTCTCACTAAATATTATGGTGGGTGAGCATACTACATGATACATTGTGAATTTAATAACCCCTCGTTTGCATATGACATTCTTTCATTTGCATGCATGGACACACAAATTTCTGCATGCTCACACTAATGTATGTTCAAACCCCTTTTAACATGAAAAGTAAGGCCTTCCTGCATAGCTCACTCTTTTTAGCATGCACAAGAGGGCCTTAATGTGCATGCTAAAGTTTATTGCATAGGCCCCATAAAAAAGAAAATCAATCCCATCTTGAACAAAGTATTTTAAAAACAGTTTTGTTATTGCCACATGCTGAAATGCCTCAGTATAACAGAGCAGACACCAACTGCCACTGTGTGACACAGCTGTGCATTTTACATCAAATTTCTCAAGGAGCTAATTGTCAAGGGGTGCTAGGCTAGACTCGGGACACATCACTCCAAGAGCTGTACAGTACTGCAAGGCAGGATGTTGGGCAGGACTAGGGCCATTCTTCCGGCTATCCAGCCCCCTCCCCTGCAGGTTGAACCCTTGGGTTCTGGGGGCCAGTAGGTCTCTGTGGTGGCAATACATCATAGTGCGTCAATACTATAGAACAAGGCTGGACACAGATACTGGCTGGAAGCCTGGGCACGATGTGCAGACAAGGCTTGATACAGGCAGGATGAGGCAAAGCTTGGTATAGGAGCTAGACAAGGCATAACTTATTACAGGACCTGGATGTGGAAGAAGGACTGGGGCTGCGATAGACAGAGACAAGGCAAGGTAGTAAGCACAACCAGGGAGAGATACAAGCAAGGCAGGATACTGGACAGGGCACTAAACAGGAACTGGGACAGGGAATAAATGCTGGGCCTGGACAGGGCAGGATGCTGTGGACAGGATACTGGAATGGACAGGGAGCTTTGGACAGGATACTGGAGAAAGGACTGAGCAGGCACGACAAGACCAGACAAAGACAGGACAGACTAGGACAGGACCGAACAAGAACAAGACAAGACAACACCGAACAAGGAACACCGAAGCCTGAAGGCAACAAGGCTGGAGGCCCATAGGCCACTAGGCTATAGGCCCAAAGGCTTCTAGGAATAGAACAGGCCTGGAGGCCACAAGGCAAGGTAAGGCCTAGAAAGGCCACAAGGCAAGAAGTATGAAGCAAAAAGGTCTGGAGGCCACAAGGCAAGGCAAGGCCTAGATAGGCCACAGAACAAGGTACTAGGAGCAAGAAGGCCCAGAGGACACAAGGAATAAAGCAAGGAAACAGTGTCCAGGTCAGACAGTAAAGAGTGACTCTATGAAGAGGCAAGGGTGAATGAGGTTGAAGCTTGGGTGTGGTACAAGCAGAGAGGAGGAGCTTGGCAAGGCTGGAGATTAAACTCGCTGTGATCCCCTGGTGGAGAAGAAGCTTACCACAGGCTGAGTCAGAAGACCAGAGAGGAGATGGCTTGGATAGCTCTGAACAAAGCTAACTAGAGGACTCTGATGGTGAGGAAGTGTCATAGCCAGCTGACTTAGGGCATGGTGAGGCTGTGAAATGATGGCACTTATGCTATAAGCCCAATATTTATGGTGATCTCCTCACTATAGACATATATGTTTCTCTAATTTAAGATACCTTAATTTTGAGCAGAATATAGATGCCTAACTTTAACTTTAAGGTGCCTTAAGCCAAGGTGCTGAAAGTTAGAGCAGCTATGGCCTTGCCTAAATTAAGCCATGAAGCACTGGAAATCAGCAATGAACGCCTAACTTGCCCTGCCTTTGGTACTGCCTATTTTTCTGGTTCCTAAATTTAAGTGCTAGGTAAATTTAGGAACCTAGATTTATGTGCACAGCGAAGGGGGTGAGGAGAAAGAATTTTTATTAAGGCAGGTCTAAGGGCCTAACTGTTAAAAGTTTGTTGTCTACATCTTTTGAATATGCTCTATGTGCTTGCATCCCACTTAGAATCTTTGTAAATTATCAGGTACAAGGAAAAAATTACAAAATTGGCAAGGAATAATCTAACCCTAAGGAAAACCTTTTACAGTAGTGTTTCTTTGTAAAGGGCAATGCTATGTTCCTTAATCTGTTCTAGTATCCAAAAGTGGTACTAAGAATTGACATGTCTATTAAACTGAACACAAATGATTAAGCAAATATAAACTTCAGTAGAGTGTAACACTAAAATCATTGGACCTCTGTTCACCCATATTCTGTATAATATTTCTATGAGCCAGAATATAGCAACACTGAAATGGTTCCCTCTGATAATCTCTACTGCAGTTTGTAATTAAAGTCAAGAGAAGAGCAGGTTGACTTGACCTCCTGGATTATTGATTAATTATAAGGTAAAAGAGATTAAACAGAGACCTAGGAACTGTTGATAAGAAGTATTCGTTATTAACTTTATACAAGAAAGTAAGTCACAGAAACAGATATCATTGCATCTCTTTTTAATTCTGAATTTTAGAAAAGGTTATTATAATTACTGCCTTTAGTTTGAATCCAATACTTGCTTATCAAATGTATTATCTACATACTTTCAAGACCACTTACCGTATGACCTTTCTTCACATCTCATCTGCAAATAATTCAGTTTTCTCCAGGCCAAACATGACTACTAGAACTTGCACCACAAATTATAGCATATTGTAGATCTGATTGGTCTATATTAACCATGATATCACAGATAGGTGTCACGCACATCATGTGAACCAAATGCAAGCTTGTGAATCAGGCCTTAATTGTCATAAGGTGAGTTTTACTACTTTCTATATGTACTTTGTAAGTAAAATATTTCCAGTGTATTACGAAATATAGTTTCAAAAATTACATTGCTAGAAACATGAACAAAAGGATACTAGCACTGATAAAAGATATGGACAACACAAGAGACTAGTGTATGGGTCTTCCATCTGGCAGATGCAGAGTATGATGAAATTCACTATAAGGGATTCAGTAAATGCTTCATCTCCCCAGCACTGACAGTTAACTTCAGAGGATGTGATCATCTCTGCCACACTGCCTAAAAATCAATGCTGTGATTAGGAATAGGCTGAAGATAGACACTGCAAATTACTAAGAGGCAGATCAGGGAGAAAGAATGAGGAACAGGGTCCCCATATCCCCTCATAATACGCAAAACAATTCCAGCAAATTGTAAATTAATATAAACAATGATGATAAAACAATGATAAAACAGGATGCCTCCCCAGAAGGAAGCAATATGAATGAAAAACATGATTTAATTTTATAGAAATATAGAAAATGACATAAGAACATAAGAAATGCTGTGCAGGGTCGGACCAAGTCCATTGAGCTCTGCATCCTGTCTCTGACAGTGGCCAGTCTGGGCCACAAGTACTCAGTAGATCCCAACAAGTAGATCTGTTTCTTTCTCCCAGTGATAGCAATGGCTTTTCTCTAGTGTACTTGGCCAATAATGTTTTATGGATTTTTCCTCCAGAAACTTGGCTATATCTCTTTTAAACCCCACTATGATATTCACTTGGACCATATCTACTAGCTACAGATTCCACAGCTTGGTAGTGTGCGAGCCGGAGAGAAAAAGCTCTTTCTATGATTTGTTTTAAATTTGCTGGCTGTTAGTTTCATGGAGTATCCTCTTGTTATAGGCTTATTTGAAAGGGTAAACAACTGTCCTTTACTTACCTGTTTCACCCCTCTCATGATTTTATACATTTCTATCATGTCCCCTTTCAGCCATCTCTTTTCCAAGCAAACAAGGATCACAAGGTCCATCTAGTCTGACCATTCCTAATGTAATCCCTTAGAACCTAACTGACCTCAAGCTTTCTCCTCATGTACATTTTCAACTTACAGGACAGCAAAGAAAGTCACTCCTGAGGAGAGACGGGATTTTGGCCATGAGTCAAGACCAGTTGGGGAGAGACCCATTGTTTTTAAAATCTCAATTCATAACCATAGTAGGCATAGTTGTAAAGAAATAAAATGTACTATAGTTGTAAAGAAAAAAATGTTACTCTAAAACATTTTGTAGGTGTTAATTTATTATTACACAAATGGAATAGCAGCCATCTGTGCTGTGAACTTCTTGAACTAAACACAGTGAACTCACATTATCTGAATGAAGAAATTGATTTCTCACCATATTAGGAGTCATTTTGCATGCCTGGCCATTAAAGGAAACTTCATAAATATTTCTAAGTAAGATACAAACAAAAATTGAGAGGCACAAAGGGTGACAATTTATTTATTTTTGAATGTCAGTACATAACAGTTAAATAAATAAATAAAAATAAGGCTCAGTGTATAGCAAGTTTCCTATTTGGGTGGTTTAGCATATCCAGGGATGCTACGGTCCGGATCTAAGTTCAGCGGGGGAGAAAGATAGTCTTTCGGGGCCTCTGGCGCAGTCAGTCACTATCACTATCAGTGGATCACTGTCCAAAGTTAACACCTCCACTTGCTAAAAGGATGTCTCAAGAGAGAGCAAGGACTCAGAATGCAGCCGATACTCACACCAGGGTCCCTCAATTCAATCTGTGCACTGGATCTACCAACCAAAAATCAAACTGGAGTCCAACTTGGTGTTCAAATCAAAGTCTTCATAAGAACATAAGAAATTGCCATACTGGGACAGACCAAGGGTCCATCCTGTTTCCAACAGTGGCAATCCAGGCTACAAGTACCTGGCAAGTACCCAAACACTAAGTAGATCCCATGCTACTGATGCCAGTAATAGCAGTGGCTATTCACTAAGTTAAATTGATTAATAGCAATTAATGGACTTCTCCTTCAAGAACTTATCCAAACCTTTTTTTAACCCAGCTTCACTAACTGCACTAACCACATCCTCTGGCAGCAAATTCCAGAGCTTAATTGTACATTGAGTGAAAAAGAAGTTTCTCCAATTAGTTTTAAATGTTCTACTTGCTAACTTCATGGAGTACCCCCTAGTCCTTCTATTATCCGAAAGAGTAAATAACCGATTCACAAAGATCTCTATCATATCCCCCCTCAGCCATGTCTTCTCCAAGCTGAACAGCCCTAACCTCTTTAGCCTTTCCTGATAGGGGAGCTGTTCCATCCCCTTTATGATTTTGGTCACCCTTCTCTGTACCTTCTCCAGTGCAACTATATCTTTTTTGAGATGTGGCGACCAGAATTGTACACAGTACTCAAGGTGCGGTCTCACCATGGAGTGATACAGAGGCATTATGACATTTTCCGATTTATTCACCATTTCCTTCCTAATAATTCCTAACATCCTGTTTGCTTTTTTGACTGCCACAGCACACTGAGCTAATGATTTCAATGTATTATCCACTATGACACCTAGATCTTTTTCCTGGGTAGTAGCTCCTAATATGGAACCTAACATCGTGTAACTACAGCAAGGGTTATTTTTCCCTATTTGCAACACCTTGCACTTGTCCACATTAAATTAAAAAGGGCTCCAGGGGCAATCCTAGAAACTATAGACTAGTGAGCCTGACTTCAGTGCCCAGAAATTAAACACCTTGCACTTGTCCCCCTGCTCCCCCCCTCCACGAACAACCTTCCTTCCCCCTCCCCCCCCCATTAGCAAACCTCCCTCCCCATGCGCTAGTTTCGCTCTAATAGTGCATACTGCTACTGTTCCTAGTTATGTTATGTTATATTATCCAAGTTGTTCACTCCCTTGTTTATTGTAAGACATATGTTGTCATTGTTTTCTACTTGTTATAATGTAAACCGGAGTGATAAGTAATTCTGTTACCTGAACTTCGGTATAAAAAAAAAGTTATAAATAAATAAATAAATTAATTAATTAAATTTCATCTGCCATTTGGATGCCCAATCTTCCAGTCTTGCAAGGTCCTTCTGCAATTTATAACAATCCGCTTGTGATTTAACTACTCTGATTAATTTTTTATCATCTGCAAATTTGATTACCTCACTCATCGTATTCCTTTCCAGATCGTTTATAAATATGTTGAAAAGCACCGGTCCAAGTACAGATCCCTGAGGCACTCCACTGTTTACTCTTTTCCATTTAATCCTACTCTCTGATTCCTGTCTTTTAACCAGTTTGTAATCCACGAAAGGACATAGCCTCCCACGACTTTTTAGGTTTCTTAGAAGCCTCTCATGAGGGACTTTGTCAAACACCTTCCTAAAATCCAAATATACTACAGTCATCTACTGATTCACCTTTATCCACATGTTTAGTAAACCCTTCAAAATAATGAAGCAGATTTGTGAGGCAAGACTTCCCTTAGGAAAATCCATGCTGACTGTCCATTAAAACATGTCTTCCTATATGCTCTGTGATTTTGATCTTTAGAATTGTTTCCACTATTTTCTGGGCACTGAAGTCAGGCTCACTAGTCTATAGTTTCTAGGATTGCCCCTGGAGCCCTTTTTAAATATTGGGGTTACATTGGCTACCCTCCAGTCTTTAGATACAATCGATGATTTTAATGATAGGTTACAAATTTTAACTAATAGATATGAAATTTCATTAAGTTCCTTCAGAACCCTGAGGTGCATTCCATCTGGTCCAGGTGATTTGCTACTCTTTAGATTGTCAATCTAGCCTACTATATCTTCCAGGTTCACAATGATTTGGTTCAGTTCATCTGACTCATCATCCTTGAAAACCATCTTCAGAGCCGGTATCTCCCCAACATTCTCATTAGTAAACACAGAAGCAAAGAATGAATTTAGTCTTTCTGCAATGGCCTTATCTTCCCTAAGATGAGCCTTCCGGTCCCCTTCTACTGCAAAGGGTGTGGGACCTCTGGAAGCCAGGGCTGTTGTGTTCAAAGCCTGGATCATACGCTGTGACCTCTGGCATCCTCTCCAAGGGGACGGTGGGAACAGTATGCAAATGAGCCTTCCAGTCCTCTTCTACTGCAAAGGGTGCAGGGCCTCTGGGAGCTGGGGCTGTGGAGTTCAAAGCCTGGATAGCTCGCTGTGACCTCTGGAGTCCTCTCCCATGGGATGCTGGGAACAATATGCAGATGAGCCTTCCAGTCCACTTCTACTGTATTCCAAATATCAGAAACAACATCAGAAATATTATGGCAATGAAAATAATAGATAGTTAGAAGAGAAGTAACATCTAGCATGAACTATGCTGTCTTGTATCATTATCCATAGTGATGTGGTGCTCATAGCCCTTATTACAGACATGACTTATGATAGAAAGTGGTGATGAGGCAATGAAACACTTTTTGACATCTTACACAAGAAGTCATTATTCTTGTTCCCCTAAATTTTTTAAATTTGATCATAAGTAGCTTTATAATTACTAATAAAAATAACATGACACTTTTGCTTTAGTTTTACTAGACAGCTGCCACAGTGTTGGATTCATGGACCCTTGAGCCAGCTGGGACAGATGATGACACACTGTGGAAAGACCCACAGTGGAAGTTGAAGCCAGGAGGTGGCACAGGGCAGGAGACCGATGTCCCCCCAGGAAGAGCCCGTGAGGACCCGAGCTGCTTGGACTTACATGCGGTTTCCTGTGGGTCGGTGTCTGAAGAGGAGATCCAAAGGATAGAGAAGAGTAGAGCTGAAGCCAGGAGGCCAACTGGAACTTCACCACTGGAAGCCCGCGGTCCCCCTGAGAGGAGCTCGTGAGGACCCGAGCCACTTGGACTTAGGAGAGGCCTCCTGGATGAAAGCCGGAGTCAGGAACCAGTGGACGAAAGCCAGAATCAGAAGCCGAAGTCAGAAGCCAGAAGTCGTAAACCAAAGTCAGAAACCAGTAGTCAGAAGCCAAGATCAGAAGCCAGTAGTCAGAAGCCGAGGTCTAGAAGCCAGTAGTTGGAAGCTGAGGTCAGAAGCCAGTAGTTGGAAGCTGAGGTCAGAAGCCAGTAATTGGAAGCAGCAACTAGTAACTCTCTACAAGAGTGAACCTCGTTGCAAGGCCAGGAGTGGAGTTGGTGCAGGGTTTAAATACCCTGGGAGCGTCTGACGTCACTCCTGGGAGGTGCTGAGTATTTATTTATTTATTTATTTATTTATTTAGTGCTTTTTTTTATACGGCATTCATGATACAATCATATCATGTCGGTTTACAAGGAACCGGGGTACAATAACTTTAAACTTTAACATAGTGAAGAGAGGCAAAAGTTACAATGAAACAGGGGTGATGGAAATGGGTGAACTGGCCCCTTTAAGAGTCGGGTCCCCGCGCGCGTGCGCGCCTAGGGGTGGGGCCAGCCCAGATGTCGGCGGCGTCTCCCTCGCAGAGGGAATGCCGCGAAGAAACTTTACCGGCCTGACTAGGCCGCAGGAACGCCGCGGTGGCCACCAGACATCCCAAGGTAGGTGAAGGGCCGGCCCGCGGACCTCCGCAGGTCGGGCCCTTAACACACAGAAGGAGAGATACTAGATAGAAATGCTATATTAACAAAATGAACTGGGTCACAGGGTTACAGAAGCATATTTAGAACAGACACAAGGCTTTCTGGCACTGGCACTGCAGTGCTCCTACCATGTGACAGGGGCTGACCAATGGCACCGGTAGCCCCTGTGACATAGTAAGGGCAAAGGCTATTGGCGCCATTTTGATTACTGGCAGCCGACGGCCCAAGTGCAGAAGATCACTCCCGGACTCCCACTGGACCACCAGGGACTTTTGGCAAGTCTTGGGGGACCCTTTTGACCCCCACAAGACTTGCCAAATGTCCCTGGTGGTCCAGCGGGGGTCCAGGAGCGATCTCCTGCACTCGGGCCGTCGGCTGCCAGTATTCTAAATGGCACTGATAGCCTTTGCCCTTACAAGAACTTAGCATATAATATTATTAGTAATTATTGCCCTGTGTCTAACTTTCCATTTCTTTCAAAGATCATTGCGAAAGTAGTCTATCTTCAGCTACAGAGTCATGTTAATGCTGTAAGGTGCTTCATCCATCTCGGTTTGGTTTCCATCATGGCCATGGAACAGAGATGGTTCTTTGTCTTTAATAAATGGTCTTTATTTACAGGCTGACAAGGATATGGATTTGTTTATTGTACTGCTATATATTTCTGCAGCCTCTAATTGTATTGATCATAGTCTTTTATTGAATTGAATGAGTACTTTGGCATTTGTGGAGATAGTAGAAAAATGGTTGACATTATGTTTGACAAATCAAATTTATAGGGTCATTTGAATTTCCAGTGCCTGGGAGTAAAGAAAATGTCTTGTGGAGTATTACAGGGCTCAATTTTGTTATCTGTTTAACCTTTATTTGACTCTGTTGGCCTCTTTGATTCAAGATTACTAAGCTGAATGTTATCTATTTCCTGAAAATATACAACTGAAGGTCTAATAAAGTCCACCAAAAAATTTCAATAATAATTCATAAAAGGGGACCATGAAGTTTTTTCTTCATACTATCCTCTTTCCCCAAAATCACTTCAATTAAAATATATAGTGAAAAAAAGTGCATTCATACATATAGTGAAGGAAGAAGTCTCCAATCACAATATGTGAAGGTTTATAATATCATCACAAACTTTTACAAAACACCCAATAGACAGAAAATACTTTTTAAGGTTTTCCAAAAATAAAATCCTTATTGAACACCTCCAGTTCCTAAAACATGAAATTTCAATGCATCAAAAATATAAGGTGTTCGAAAGAACTCCACCTCTTCACATCTTCTTAGAATATGATGTATGTACACAGTCACAACACTCATTAGATGAAAACATATGAATCATTCACTCCCAGAAGGGGCTCTTGTTTCACCTATACAGGCTTTCTCAGGGGGATACATTTCTGATAAATATGCAAAAGGAAGAAGCCGTTTCATGTTTGGTGCTCTGCTGGTTGTGGGAAGTCTCTGTTCCGCCATCCTAACCAAATGCTTGAGAGTTTCTATGTTGCTGGTAGCATGTGTGTGAGAATGAGTGTGTGTGAGAGTGAGAACATAAGTGTGTGAGTGAAAATGTGTGTGAGTGACAGAGCATGTGTGTATGAGGGAGTGAGTCAGGTTGGGGGCCTCTGCAGTGCAATCATACCAATACTGGGGATTCAGTGTAGATTTATTAGTAGCAAAAGCAAGAGCAGAACAACATTTCTTGACTTATGCACTGCAGGTAAACTTAAACACATAACTTAAGGTTTGGGTAAAACTTACTTCCAATCTAGGTCATTTCACTGTAGTGCTCTTCTTTAGCCCCCAAGATTTCCAGGTGTCCCAGCATCTCTTTTGAATCCCCCTATGTATTAATCCAGATCCTCAGGGGCAGGGCCATACAGCAGGCCATCTACATTCTGAAGCTGGCTTTCTCTGAGCTAATCTGTGATGTTGCACACAGACTGCCTGAACCTGGACAAAGCAGACCACAGTTCAAGGCCAGGAAAAATATCTTTTATCCTGAGACACTGTGTGAAAGCATGTGTGAGTGTGAGGGAGGATGTGGGCATGTGTGTATGAAGGAGGATGTTTAAAGGAGTGAGAGACCATGTGTGTGTATATGAGAGAGGAGAATATTTCTGTGCAATAATGACCTTCTCTGCCAACCCATGACATTCTTAGAGCATCTGGAAATCAAAGATTCCCAGGTATGGTGAGTGGGGAACTTTTTTCATCCTTGTTAGTTTTAATCATTGTCTACTGTTAATCATGTATTTTCTGTTTTTAAATATTTATTTGGTGTTTGGAGTATTTTTTTTAATACTTTCATGAGTATTGGATGTTATTCTATTCAGCAGCAGTTTTTGAAATATTTATTCTTTTTATTACTATGGCTTTTCTATTATGATGTTTTATATTTCTTGATTTCATTGTCTGATGTTTTATGAGGAATAACGAGGTTTCTGTTTTTCCATTGTTCATCGCATACAGACCCTGGCCAGTTCAGTTTTTGTCTACATGTTTGTATTTATACTTTATGGCCACTTTCTTCTGTATTTAATGAGGGCCTGTCTGTTTTCTACAAGTGTGACTGAGGTAAGGTGTTCTGCTAGCATGTAATTTCTGTGTAGGGATCTATAGCAGCCTAGCTTATTCTGTTTACCTACTAGATGTATGGTGTTTTAGGACCTGGTGTAATATTTGCTGTATTGTTTTTTCATAGGTAGAGTTGTTGCTGTTTGAATGCTGGCACCTAGTGCTGTTTTAGCATTGGAGTTTTATTATAATGTAAATGTAATTCAGTTTATTCATGGCTTTCTGAGGACTAAGCCTACATCCAATATGCATTACATAGGCCTAATATGGTATGGGTTGCTAGTGTCATTTTTGCAGGATTTTCTGGTTGGCAACACAGCAGTGCATGTAAATATAATATACATACCCAAAACCAGCAATCTCTAGATTTGTGGGGGGTTTTCAACAACAAAATAAGCAAAAAAATAAATAAAAGCCTCTTGGTATCTTCACCATTGCAACAGATCAGCAGCAATTGCAATGATTTATACACAAATACTGGCATGTTCTATTTTTACATGGCGTGTTTACTACCAGACCTCTCATTGCTTGTACTCATGGGCAAAATATTTGGGACCAGGTGATCAAAGCAGATTTTGCCACAGGAAAAAGAAACAAATCGATATGATTGGGTACCATCAGCCATATGGTTTTTGTACTATTTGTATGACAACACTATATGGACCAGTGTGGAAACATCCAGGTACCGGGACTAATTATAAGCTATACAGCTATACCAGTTGTGACTTGTCTTTTGTAATTTATGTGATTCAATGCCCATTCCTAAAATATATGTGGGTAGGCCTAAAAGGATAGTTAAAACTAGACTGGTGGAAAATAGGAGCTGCCTATACAGAATGAAGCTTCCAGCCCTGATGATTGAACACTGTACAGCCAATAACCATGATTTTTTCATAATTGTGTTGGTCAGTACTAGGGAACGTGCTTCTGCATGGGAGAAGATGTTGAATCAGTAGAAATAGAAACAATTCTAGATTTTCACCTTAGATGCTGCAAAACCTAGTGGCATGAATAGTGAAGTGGAGTAATCTTTATTTTTTTTAATACTTTAGGTAATACTCCTTTCAGAGGCTGTTTCTGCAATATGGATGATGGGCAATTCAGGTTGCCATATCTCAAAAAAGATATAGTTGCACTGGAGAAAGTACAAATAAGAGCGATCAAAATGATAAGAAGTTAGGGCTATTTAGTTTGGAGAAGAGATGACTGAGGGGGGATATGAAAGAAGTCTAAAAAATCATGAAAGGACTTGAACAGGTTAATGTAAATCAGTTATTTACTCTCTCGGATAATAGAAGGATCAGGGGGCACTCCATGAAGTTAGCAAGTAGCTCATTTAAAACAAGTTGAAGAAAATTCTTTTTCACTCAGTACATAGTTAAATTCTAGAATTCATTGCCAGTGGATGTGGTTATGGCAGTTAGTGTAACTGTGTGTAAAAAAGGTTTGGATAAGTTCCTAGAGGAAAAATCCATAAACTGTTATTAATGAAGAAGCAATAGTATTTTGAGATCTATTTAATGTTTGGGTACTTGCCAGGTACTTGTGACTTGGATTGGTCACTGTTGGAAACAGGATGTTGGACTTGATGGACCCTTGGTCTGACCCAGTATGGCATGTCTTATGTTCTTATGTTATATTCTTTTGATTGACAGGTGCTGCACCAGTTTCTGTGGAAAGAGCTCTGTCTGGTTTCACAGAGGTTAACTGTGGATCTATTGTTCCAATGTAACCAGCACTGTTGTGAAGTTACATTTGCAACATTTTGAAGCATGAGATTTACTCTGAAGCAGAAGTCTTTTTCAAAACATGGGACCTTGTTGGATCTTTACTCACACAACTTCTTTGGATTTTAAATCAGATAAGTCCTTTTGGTTCTCAAACTTTTAGTTGCATGATCAAATTTAGAAAAAGAACTAAAACAAAACTTAGCTGTGCCAAGGATTATATTGTGGAACACAAAGTAAAAACCTCTTCTTTTTTATCTCCAGTTACTACTAAGACAGCATTATTGTAACCTTGATCCCAAGAAGCTTTTGTTCATTTGTTTGCTTCTTCCATTGTTGGAAAAAAACACAGAGCTATGGATGACTGGTTATGGATATCATTATTAGTAGGCCTTCCCAATTTAGGAACCTTTGTTGACAAATATAATTTCTTTCTGTGCATACATGTTGTAAGTGATATTTTTCCCTCAGAAGACTGTACTTTGAATGTTCTTTTTCATGTAAAATTTGTTATACATGCATAATTTTTAATTGTGTGTGGGGAGGGGGCAATGTGAGCAGGAGTGGGTGGACAAGGTACAGGGCTGCAAGGTTCATTAAGGCACCTAATACCTTTGCACCAGCCCTGCACAATACACAGTGTCAAAGACTGCACTCAGGTCAAGAAGCACCACTACTGCCTTGAGACCTTAACCCAGATCCAGGCACAAGTTGTTCACCATTGCCAACAGAAGAGATTCACCACTAAAATTTCATCTGAATCTCGACATGTGCAAATCCAAAATTTGTTGTCATCAACAAATTCCTGGACCGGGATAAGCACTGCTTTTTCAATTTATTTATCCACGTATAGAATATTAGAGACTGGCTGGTAACTGTCCAGATTTTCTTTAGATAAATTGAGTTTTTTTTTAGGAGAGACCTAACTGCATCAATTTTTAATTATAAGGGGAACAGTAGCCTTTCTAAAGGAAAAGATATTCACCATTGTGCAGGTTTTACTTAAGCAAGCTTCCTTATATATCCATACTTGGCGCTTTTTATTTGGCAATAAAGGTATTGTACTCATACGGAAGGCCTATTTTGGGGGTAGGAAGGTGCAACAACCCAGGGTCCCATTCCTTAAAATTGGCTGTAGAGTTTATGAAATGACATCACTGCAAATATTATACCTGACCCTAGGACACCCATACACCTCCTACTGGGAAAACAGAATAAACTGGACTAATACAGATCACTATACAGAAACTACACACTAGCAGAATAATTCACCTTGATCACACAGACAAAACATGGATAGACCCTCACCAAATACAGAATAAGTGACTATAAATGGAAATATGCAGAGAAAAACTGAACTGAAAACTCCATGAAGCCAGATTATGCATGCAACACCAGAGAGCTAGAAAGAGAATTGCATTTCCTTCTGTACCATGCAAAAATATCAGAGATGCTTCTCAGCAGCTCCAAGGTAAGAACTCACCCACCATACAAATCAACAATGATGGAGGCTCGGTGGCTCCAACACAAGACCTCCCTCCCCCCCCCCCCCAGCCAACACACACAAAGAACAATGACAGGGACTCAGCAGCAGGCCAGATGTAAGACGGTGGCGCCTATCAGATTTAAGGTAAGAGCTTCCCTCCCTTGGAAAGCAGAGTGCAGCGGGGGGGAGTCCCAATTTTTGGGCACCTTCAGAATTTGGCGTCCAAGGTACATGCCTATGTTGCCTATGCCTAAATCCAGCCCTGCTCGGCAGCCCTAATATAATACTTCCCGCCTCCCCTTCATATTACTTTGCCCTCTCCCTCTCTCCCCCTCCCCCAGAATCCTCTCTGTCTCTGTCCTCCCTCCTCCTAGCAATTAGGCTGAATCCCCTCTCTTTCCTCAAGGGCCCAGCATCAGTCCTCTTCTCTCTCTCTCTCTCTCCCACTTCCCTGCCCAGGAAGCAGTCTCTTTTTCCCAAATTTCTTCTCTATACAGATAAGAAGATACAAGGAGGGGCGCATAGGCGGCACCAGATGCATGGTTTTTTTGGAGGGACCTCAGAGCAATTCAAGCAGGTGGAGGAAAAGATGCTCATACGTAGTACCTACCGGCACGTTAACTGCCCTGATGGAGTTGTATTGAATGGCGGTATATCAAATAAATAAATAATAATAATGATGATAAAAAGCCTTGCCCATGCAGGCATAAATGTGCACATGTATGCCATGCAAGGGTTCACAAGTGCCCACTGATTTTCAAAGCAGACTTACAGGCGCACATAAGTCCACTTTGAAAATTATGACTGAAGTCCGCCTGTACTGTCTGCCTGTACATTATACTTTGTATTTTGTATAGGTGGAGTTCAACCCTAAAGGCTATGTTACAAAATTGGCCTCTATAAACAGAAATAATGGTAATAGTTGATTGAACTAAAAAGGCAAATTTTTGTCTGGGTCTATGAATGTTCAGTGTTTACCTTACACCGCAGAAAAGAAAGATGCTCATTTTTTTTAACCCTAGAAAACGTTTTTTCGTCTATTAAAATGTATTCACAGTTTTTGACTGGAAATGAGTCCAGGCACACCTACAGCAAGTGCACTGCAATTTTCTCAGTGCCTGAGCTTCATGTCACTCAGGACTGACAATGCTGCATTCTCTCAGTAGGCCCATTCATGCCTGTCAAGTCTCAAATAAATACAGCCACTGTCTAGTATTTTGAGGGTGGATATTTTTGTTTAGATAATATCTTCCCATTTTCTTTATTTTTCTTCTAGTCTAGTAGTTCAATGTTAGTCCATGAAACAATATCTGACAAGCATGCCACTCTGCAACAGCTTTCTTACTGTTTGCTTTCATGACTGACAGGAAGTTGAAGAGTCTGCACAGGAAGCATTCTGGGCCTGGTAGGAAAGGACTATTATAATGTTCATGCTCTGACCCTTATGATTAAGCTGTGCCTGGTAACTGGTCTGGATTTTTTTGGTTGTTTTTTTTTTAGCTTGTCCTTTTTGTTTTATACTACATACATAACTGTCTTGTTTCTAGATGGCTTTTCCAATAATGAGTTCAAACTTGAATAAGTGAATAACCAAAAAGAAATGTATACCAGGGCTCGTATATAAAATTAGGAAAGCATGTAGGAGTCCTCATTTATAGATGTGGAGAGCCCCTATGTCTCCACTATTGTGTTCCTAGCTCAAGCCATGCATTAGGATTCAGGAAGGAGAAGGTGCAGACCATCCCTTTCAAGCACCTCCAGTGAGGCTGCTCGGGTTGGTCAGCCCCAGCCTGTATAAAAGCAGGCAGAGCGGGAAATCAGTGCGGGAGTTTCAGTTAAGTTTTGCAGAGAGAAGGTTGTTCTGTAATGCAGTTCCCCCAGTCTCCAAATTTAGGCCCCCATGGCCTGGTACCTGGGAGAGGGGAAGGGGCATATCCCTAGCACCCAACCAGTCTGGAAGGGATTGTCTTTGGAAGAGAGCAGAGCCGTAGCCAGGCCATTTGAGACCTATGGGCAATTGAAAAAGTGCGCCCTCGCCATGAATACAACATACAGCACCTCAATCTTGGAGACTCCTGTTACATGTAGGGGGAGGCTTTGATTTTTAGTTTATTTTGACCCAGCAATTTCCTCCTGCCCCTTTGGGCTTCCAGCTCAATTGGAACCAGTACGGGGATACTGGCACCAGGAGCCTTATTTACTTATAAAAATGTATAACCTGCTCTATCTGCAGTTCTAGGCAGGGTGCCAAATGACATTCATATTAAAACTTATAACCATCAAAAGGTTCACAAACAAGACAAAGAAAAATATTTATACATCTGCCCATCAAATACCGTTCACCGTGTTTAAATTAATTCGGTTTCTAATATTAAAATAATGAACATGGACAATATTTGTATCTGTACTTATGGTTAGATCAGAGGATTCAGTATTATCAAACTTATACAATGTTTATAGTATAAAAGGCTGTGAAACTGCCCACAAAGTTTCTCTTTGAAAAACTGGGGGCCAGCCAAAGCCGTGGCTGGCCCCCGTTGCATACCCACAGATGATAAATAAAACATCCAACAATTAAAAATTCATAAACATTTCCAAATGTCAATAAAATATTTAAAAACAGCAGATACATCAAACAACATCCAATAATAAAAACTTATAAGGATTTTTTTTTTTAAATCCCTTGCTTTCCATACATAGTAACTTTTGATTTCCAGATGCCCTGAGATAAGATTGTCATAGATTAACAGGGAAAGAGTAGGGGGATTGTTGTACACAAACTTATTCCTCTTTTTCCCATACTTAATTGCACACATACGCACACACACATACATACTCTTTCTGCCATGCTCAATCACACACACACCCTCACTTTCTTCCATGTTCAATCTCACCCACACCCTCACTCTACCATGCTTAATCATACCCACACTCTCTGTCATACTCAATCATACTCACACCCATACACTCACTCTCTACTATGCTCAATCACATCCACACCCACACACACACTCTCTGCCATGCTCATCCACACTCACATTCACACACTCACTCTGTGCTATGCTAAGTCACATCCACACCCACACTCTCTGCCTTGCTCAATCTCACCCACACCTTCACTCTACCATGCTCAATCACACCCACACTCTCTGTCATACTCAATCACACTCACAGCCACACTCTCTGCCATGCTCATCCACACTCACATTCACACACTCACTCTGTGCTATGCTCAATCATATCCACACCCACACTCTCTGCCATGCTCAATCACACCCACACAAACACACTCTGACATGCTCAATCTCACCCACACGCTCACTCTACCATGCTCAATCATACCCACACTCTCTGTCATACTCAATCATACTCACACCCACACACTCACTCTCTACTATGCTCAATCACATCCACACACACACACACACACACACACACACTCTGCCATGCTCATCCACACTCACATTCACACACTCACTCTGTGCTATGCTCAATCACATCCACACACACACTCTCTGCTATGCTCAATCACACCCACACAAACACACTCTGACATGCTCAATCTCACCCACACCCTCACTCTACCATGCTCAATCATACCCACACTCTCTGTCATACTCAATCACACTCACAGCCACACTCTCTGCCATGCTCAATCACGCCAATACACTTGCTCTCGCTCTCTCACTTGTTTCCCTCTCTGGAATCAGAAGGAGCGGCAGCCTTCTCCTTCAGCCCCAGAGCCCACCAGACTCCTCCTTCTAATATCAGGGCCATGCTGCGCTTGCTCCTGCTGCAGTCTTGGGGAAGGCTGATGCTGTATCTTCTGGCCAGTGTGTGCCGGTGCTGCTCCTCCTGTGCCTGACTACCGGGAGAAGAGGGGAAGATGATTCTTCTTCTTGTGGATCTGCAGGTGGTGCCTTTCCTGAGGGCCCAAGGCAAAGGAGGCTGATGTTTTTAGCGGCCCTGTGGGCAGCATTGCTCTAACTGCCACCGGAGGGGGAGAGGAGACCAAGGCATCTTCTTAAAGCTGGCGGGCTCCAGGGTGCCTTTCCCCCTCCGGTGGCAATTAGAACAAGATTCATCTCACGATCCGCTGACCGCACTGCTCCAGACTGCAGAGTGAGGGGTTCCTGGTCAGGCCTCCTCCATTGATATTTCTGTTTTGATTCTCCCCCCCCCCCCCTTTCAAGGACGGCTCTGAGGGGAGGGGGGGGACAACAGCATTTCATGCTCTCCCCCCAGCGGCAAACTTCTGGGCTGGTTCGGCGATTGAGTGTTATTTATATGCTTGCCTATTCATATTATGAGTTTTATACACAGGTCCTGGCACAGTTTTATGTTTAGTCAATCTTATTATTCATTTTCAGGTTTGTCTGATTTTTGCGGGGGAGGGGCTTGTTGATCTATACCTCTTGTTCAGCCCTGGATTTGTCAATTGGTGCCCAATTTACCTGTGCCTGGGGCAGCAGGAGGTTGGCTAGGATTTGTTGCCTTCCAGCTATATCTCGTTCAGCAGAGAACAGCCTTCTGCAGTCCTGTAACAGACCCTTACAGGAGGTGAGGTGATAAAAGTATCAAAAGTGCTTAGGGGCCTCAAAATCCTAAATCTGTCCCTGCTCTTGCTGCAATAATGAAACCGGAATTTTCAGGTTTTTTGTTGTTTTTTTTGGTTTTTTTTTAAATCAAAGGCTTTTGCATCATGTTTGTCACTAAGGATTAAATACAAAAGGATGCTGGATGCTTGATCCACAAGCACTCATAGACACTCCAGGGCTGTAGTTTACTATAAAAAGAAATTCTCCATAAAGTGTATACAGTTGGCATCCCTAGAAACTCTTAATCACGAAGCACCACTGGTAACCTCTTTGCCTGAAAGAGGAGCACAATAAAAAAAAAAAAAAGTAGGTGCTCTTCACCAAATCATTTGTAGCATTAGACTGAATGTCCAAATGCACTTGTGGCTTTAAAATGAACCCCAGGACCTCCAGGCTAGTAACGCTGGCTCCCAGGATCTGTGCTTTAGTTAAAGAAGGACTGCATTATAATGTTTACTGAACTGTTCTAACACTAGCACCTACTGCCTGCTCTGAGACTTCTGATCTTTATAATAGCGGGGGATCTCAGTCTGAATTATTTTGTGAAAGCTCAAACATCAAAATGGTAAACAGTATTATGTTCTGGCACCAGGCCAGAAATCCAATATGACCTACTACTACTACTACTACTACTACTACTATTTAACATTTCTATAGCGCCACTTGAAGTATACAGCACTGAACAAACAACACACAAGAGACATTTCCTTCTCAATAGAGTTTACAATCTAATTAAGACAAGCATACATGTCAATAGACAATTGTTAACTCAAACCAAGAAAACAGCTGTCCACCTTCTCAGTTCTGTCACAAACAGAACAATAAGGTGCTATCCATTCCAAAGAATACAAAATCTTCTTTAGAAAAAAACATTTTTGGGAATGGTATTAGATTTTCTACGTGCCTCAGAATCTTAATCCACAGGCTCTTTCCTGCAATGGGCTGCAACCTATATCATTGATAAAGCACTCTCGGTCACCTCATTTGCCTCATCCCAAATTTAAAAATTGCTTAATTTAAAAAGATGTTATAATTGTTTATTTCTTTCTTATTCTCACTCTCTAATGTTCCATATTTTTATTAATGCACCTCTAGTAAAACATCACTAAGGAAAAAGCCCAAATATGAGAAAAAGTATTCTATTTATCTGTCAACTCATGACTGTTTTGTCACGTCATAATCCAAAAGCTCAACGACCGAGTGCATTTAGAAAAACCCGGACAACGACAATGTTTTGGCGCCTGATCGCGCCTGCTTCAGGGAACTAAATCGAAAGGATTGGAAAGAGAGCACAAAAGACAACATTAATCACCATACCACATTACCATTAAAAATAAAAATAAAATGAACTGCTACTCCCCGAGAGGCATACCTGCATACCAGCCTCAATGGGTCCAACTTAGCTTCCTAGGAAATGGTGGTCTACAAACTCGCCTACCTACAGCCACTAAAATTTAAAAATAAAGAGAGGACAGGGTGTTAACCTATCAATGAGCTAAATGTCACTGCCTATTCCTATAGGAACACGGACCAGTCCACTTCTTTATTGAGACCATGTGGATAAACAGTTCCCAATTTGACAATCCACTTTTGTTTGTGTTGAGGCAGCCATTTGATTATAATCACCTCCACATTCATTAACTGAACAGAACTGTAAAGTCATGTCCAAACTCCACCCAGTGCTCTCTGAAATTTATGGCACTACGATGTTCTATCATCCTTGTACTTAATGTATGGATGGTCTTGCTTACATACAATGATGTAAACTAGCTTACTCGAAGCACTCAAGGTCACAAAGAGCAGCAGTGGGATTTGAATCCTACCTTCCCAGCCCACTGCTCTGACCATGAGGCCTCTCCTCCCCATGCATACATTTACTTTGAAAATTATCCCACAACAACTATTCGCACACAGTTATCCTTGTTAATTTGCATGCAAGACATTTTTGGGAAATTTTACACACATGCTTTTGAAACTCCAAAAGTATGCAGATATGTCTTAACCCTTTCCCAGCTCCGTCCCCCGGATGCACCTCCACTCACTCTGGGTAAACTTAAGCGCATACAAAACATATATTCCAGTAAGTTTACCCCCATATCAGGCAAGCGGTTTTATCACAAGCCATTTCCATGGGTAAAGCAATTTTTTTACTTGCAGAAATGCCTTTGAAAATTACCCTCCCCATGTAAAACATTGGGGTGCTTTATCGGATTTTATAGGTTAAAACCTAAAATCAAATCCTTTTATCTTTCTTTCATAGATTGCCCTTGTATTGGCCAACCAGTAGTGTTGGGATAACAGCACCAGGACAAGACAATCCTCAAAAGCCTCAAGTCTCTAAAAAAGGAGATGCTTTTGCAGATCCATCAGATAAAAATCTTGCTGAGGCTTGTGGATAACATGACAAAGGCAGTGAAAGAATAGTCTTATTGAGAGCACTGCTCCATGAACGGACTGAACCTCAGCCTCACCTTTTGGCAAGGCAAACTGACACCCTCAGAGTAGCAAGCCCCTTGTCTAGTACTTTATCTGAATCTACATCACCCAAAATGCCACAGAAGCCTAAGTATTACAGAGGTTGAAGGCCTGGAACTGGATAGCTATTCAGTGAGGGCAAGAGGCCACCTACTATACCCCCTAGCTGCAGGGCAGAAGGGTGCCCCATAATGCATCATTGCTGAAGCACTGTATGTTTCTCTACCTTATGACTGTTGGCGAGTAGCAGGACCCTCCAGTTGCCTGCTTTCCATGCATGCTATCCTCCTTTGCATAAGAGAATGATAGTCACATCGTGTTATCTTATTCATACTATCTTTGCTATAGTGTTGCTGTATAGCTTGTCTGTACAAGTGTATTGTTTTGGAAGAGAATTTGTGTTTCTTTTTATTGAGTTGGTTTCAGTATTTAGGGAAGGGAGCTTTCTTACTGAGAGTGGATGAAAGAGGAAAAGGATGTGAAAGCTGGAAAGGTGCAAGAAAAGGGAGGTTGCCTCCCTGCTCTTGGATCTTGCTATCGCTCTTCCTATTCTCCTTGAGTGTTTGGGATCCTGTCACCTGGTGTGTGCTAGGCCACTGTACTCCAGGCCTCACGTCCACTGCTATGTACCTCCTCCATCCTTACAAGTCAGTAGGGTCACTCTCTTGCATCCTTTCGCCTGCAGAGATGCCTGGATCTGCCTGTACTTAGGGCAGCAAAAATTGGAGTAGGAGTGAGGAGGTGCAGCAGGTTGGCTGAAGATTTTCTCCTTGCAGCTGTGATGAATCTCACTCAGTAGAGAACAGCTACCTGCTTCTGATCTAACTCCTCCCCTCCCAGACACAGGGCTAGTGCAAGGGTCTGTAGCACCCTAGGCAGGCCAGTGTAACACTGCCCTCCCAAACCTCCCTGAGTTGAATGTGCACTCTGACAGTGGTAGATACATAGCATTACGGTCATCCTCTTACAGTGTTCTCTCTCTCTCTCTCTTTCACTCTCTCTCCAAACCTAGTGAGTGTTCCATGTCTGTCGTTGCGCTTTCTTTCACATTTTGAAAATGATGCCCTCGTGTACCCCGTCGGTACCCTGCCCAATGATGCTGCCCTAGACGACCACCTAGTCCTGCCCAATGGCTGCGCCGGCCCTGCCCAGACAGCATGTGGGAACAGGAGAGGGGGGAGTGAGCCTGGAGCAGACAGAGTAAAGAAGAGCTACTCTGCTCCCTAATCCTTTTATCCTCCCTAATCCTTTTATCACAGATATTGTTAATGCATCTTTATCTGAGGGACTGATACCACCCAAGCTAAAAACAGTTACGATTTGGCCACTCCTTAAAAAGTCTAGTCTGGATCCCATAGATCTAGCCAACTTTGGTCCCATTTCTTCATTACCTCTATTAGCTAAGATCATTGAAAAAATTGTTCATTCTCAGTTACAGGAGTACTTAACGGATAACGATCTCTTAGAGGGTTCACAGTTTGGCTTTCGCCCATGTCAGAATACTAAATCTCTTTTGCTTTCTAGTTTTGATTCCATTCGTCAGGTTTTTGACTTAGGGGTACAATAGCTCCTAGTGCTACTTGTAACATCCTCAGTCTTTGATATGGTTAACCACAATCTGTTGCTTGGCCACTTGCAAGGTTTGGGGATCTCTCTACGGTCCATTCTTGGTTTTCTTCTTTCCTCTCTGACCGCTACTAGCAAGGTCAGGATGGGTGACTGTTCTTTTAATCTAGTCCCTCTACCAATGGGTTTCTGCAGGGTTCTGCACTCTCCCCTACTCTATTTAATATTTACTTGATCCCTCTCTTCTCTGCTCTTAGGATAGGGGTCACTTTTAAACTTTATGTAGATGATCTTCAGTTTTTCTTTCCTATTATTTCATCTGTTGATCAGGCTTTCATGAAGTTGTCTATCTGCCTGTTAAAAATTAATGAATGGATGAGGGAAAACAGACTATCTCTTCAGGTTAAAACAAACTGAGATCCTGATCTTATCTTGCATGCCCCTGGGAGAATCCCCTACCAATTTTCTGTTTGATTAGTATTCTGTTCCTGTTCAATCAAGCCCCAGTAATCTGGGGGTTGTGGTTGACTTCTCATTATCCATGCAGGCTCACATTTCATCAGTAGTACAATCTGCTTATTACAAGCTCCATCTTTTGCGCTCGTTGAAGTAGCTTCTTTTGACCTCTGATTTCAAGACAGTGATGCAATCTTTGGATTATTATAATGTCTTGCTGCTAGATTTGCCAAAATTCTATCTTCAAGCTTTGCAATTAATCCAAAATTCGACAGCTAGATTGATTGCTGGATCATCACTGCATGAATTTCTCCCATTCTAGCTAATCTAAATTGGCTATGGAGAATGAAGTTTAAGGCTTTATCTTTGGTTTGAAAATCCATTCATGGAACTGCTCCAGCATGTATTATGTCATTAACTTGCTCATATCATACTATCTATAGTGTCCGATCATCCACTCAACATCTGCTAGAAATTCCTTCATTAATACAAGTGCACCTGGTGACTTCTCATAGCCAAATCTTTAGTGTCACTGGGCCCATTCTATGGAACAAACTACCTGAGCTCATTAGATCAGAGAATGATTAGCTCTGTTTCCATAAATTATTAAAAACTATCTTCTTTAAGCAGGCATTCCTAGATAGAACATGACCCAGCAATTTGCTCCACAATTTTCATGCTTGTATTGTCTACTTTTTCCTGATGTGTTACATTTTATGTACTGATTAGTGTTATTTTATTGTAACAATACATTATTTTCTTTAAAATTTTGTTTTAAATTGTTATTGTACTCTATTATGCATGTGAGTTTGTTATCCTCTGAGATCTGTGGATTAGCGTAATACAAAATTTCAAAATAAATAAATAGTCCAATCGCTTCTCTCTGTCATTCAGGAACAGGATGGCAGGGTGTGAGCCTGGAGCAAACAGTGCAAAGAGGGATAATTTTGGGGAGACTAGGAAGGGCTAAGTTGGGGCAAGGATAGCGGCTGGAAATGACAGGGTATTGGCTGAGGGGCATGAGTCTGTGTACATGAGAGAAGGAAAGAGGGGAGAGAGGCAGTATTTTTGGGCATAATAAAGAAGGGATGGAGGAATCAAGATGGCTGCTTGCTAGGCTCCAGCTTTGCTAGCTTCTTTCAACTTGTTCAAACGTTTTCCCCATTATGGCTCCAAAGAGGAAGGGGGAACCCAGGGAATTTCCCTCCATACCTGCCAATTCTCCTGTCCAGCAAACGCTTGATTCCATAATCAGCTAATGTCGGAGACACGAGATGCAAGGTCCATTGTGGAGCCTAGCGAGGGAGCATAGGCACCACTGAATGTCAGTCTTAGTCCCTCAGATCACCACTCTCCACCTCAGCCAGGCAGCCCCGATGGAGCAGAGTCAGAGACGTTGTGGGAAAATGATGCAGCTGGATCTTCAATGGGGAGGGATGGGAACTGTTGTCAGAGTAGCTCTGCCTGGCGTGGATTCCAGCAATTTTGGAGGGCTTAAAGAGGCTTTATCATTAACCTTCCCTATATATCTGATATTGAGTCTGAGGTGATTTCTTCTGTTTCCTCCTCAAGTTGTCTCCCTCAACCTTTGGTAAGATCAACTTTAATTACTATGGACTCATGGTCAGTGTTGGTGAGGGTGGACTCAGCAATTAATGTCAGGAGGCGAGACTGTGTCATGATCTGCTATGCTGGTGGGAGGAGCAATCAGATAGGGATGTCACTCTGATGTATTCCATAGGCGGACTTAGCAATCTGTTGTTATAGACTGCCGGAGATAGTAGTAAGTGGATCCTTGGGCCGGTGGCAGATGACCACGCCCCCGGGGGAAGATCCCGAGAGGGACCACCGGCTAGGCTTAGAGTATGGAGACAGACACATACTAGTTCTTTTATTAAACAGGTCTTGAAACCACCAGAGGTGGAAGTAGTGAGCTGAAGTGCCTGGCAGGACTGAAGTCCCTCAGATAATGTAACAGCAATCCCTGGATGGCTGAGCTGTTGAGAAACTGTAGACAGTGAGTAGGCAGGTTTTGCAGAGTTAATGAACAGAACTAGATGATAACAGTCACAAATTGGTCTCAGGGAGCTCAGGAGCTGGAAAGAATAGGCCTTCAAGGAGCGAGTACCTGGTTCCAGGGAAAGCTCTGAGAGAGCGATGGTAACTCACGATGATGTAGGTAATGGTGACTTCCAGGCAGAAGAGAATCCACAGATAGTCAGGAACGAGGGCCCTCGAGGAGTGAGTACCATTTCTAGTCTGTAACCTGAAATGCAAAGAGAAAGACCGAGGCCCCCGAGGAGCGGGTATCTCTGGTAAGTCCGAGGAGGCAGAGTAGCTTAGGCAGGGAACCCAATCTGAACATTAGCTCTTGCTAACTCACTAGAAGCAATAATAGAGACCTTTAAATATCGGAAGCGGATGATGTCATCTCAGGGGGACGCCCCTGAGGTTCGCGCCCTTGCTGGTATTTCACTCAGAGCGCACGTGCACACTTCAGGCAACATTGTGGATCTGCAGCATCGAGCCGGCCTGGGGACGCCGGAGAGAGACAGAATGGAGATGCCGCAGCAGCCATCCGTCCTTCAGACCTGGAGGGAGTCATCACAGAGGTAAAGAGGGCGGAGTGAAGACGTCGGGCAGAGACAGTTGCAACAGTACCCCCCTTCAAAGGGCGATCTCCTCTTCGGGTACCAGGCTTAGGTTTTGAAGGATGTGAGAGGTGGAACTGACGAAGCATCTCTTTATCCAAGATGTTGATCTGAGGCTCCCAAGAGATTATGTCAGGGCCGAAACCCTCCCATATCAGAAGGTATTCAAAGGTCTTGCCTCTTTTACGAACATCCAGAATCTCTTTGATCTTAATCTCTAAGTCGACTTCTGCATCGATGACAGGTGGATCTTGAGTTCTGGAAGAAGTTTGTTTGTAGATATCAGCAGCAATGGAATGAACTGCTGTGGACATCACTGAAGGATTCAGTGGAAATGGCAGTGATAAGGAACATCCAGAAACCACTTCAATTGGTGATTCTCCAGTAGATGTTGCTGGATGAGAGTTGATGGCATCACTAGCGGATACAGACTGGCTAGTTGCCAAGGGTATCTTCTTCGGCTCTATTATGTGCTGTGGTTCATCAGGCACATCTTCTGAGTGAAATGAACATGACAGAGCGTCTGCTCTGGTGTTTCGATCTCCAGGTCGGAACTTAAGCACAAAATCAAAACGGTTGAAAAATAAAGACCATCTGGCCTGTCTGTAATTCAAACGTGCGTGGCGGAGATACTCAAGGTTCTTATGATCCGTGAAGATGGTTATTTGATGTTGAGCGCCTTCGAGTCAAGGCCGCCACTCCTCGAATGCAAGTTTTATTGCCAGGAGCTCCTTGTCGCCGATCCCGTAGTTCTTCTCGGCTGGAGAAAATCTTCGGGAGAAGAATGAACAGGGTCGTAAGGTTTTTTTACTCTCCCGCTGGGCTCGACACAGCCCCTACCACTACATCTGAAGCATCAGCTTCAACTATGAAGGGCTTGTTGGGGTCTGGATGCTGCAAGCATGGTTCTGTGGAGAAGACGGTCTTCAATTTCTCGAACGCGGAAATGGCCTCTGCTGACCATGTTGAAGTGTTGGCACCCTTGCGAGTCATTGCTGTCAAGGGTACAGTTAAGGAGGAATAGTTCTTAACAAAGTTTCGATAGTAGTTGGTAAACCCCAGGAATCTGCTTAAAGCCTTCAGACTGGTAGGTCGGGACCAATTTTTTATACTTTCAAGTTTGTGAGGGTCCATTTGGAAGCCTTCTTTCGACACTATGTAGCCTAGAAAAGGCACAGAGTCTTTGTGAAATTCACACTTGAAGAGTCTGGCGTACAGCCGGTGTCCACGGAGACGGTGGAGTACTTGCTTGACATCTGCAATGTGGGTGTCCAAATCCTGGGAGAATATTAATATGTCATCCAGGTAAACCACAACGTTCTTGTACAGCAGATCCTGCAAGATGTCATTCATCATATCTTGGAAACTGGCGGGTGCATTGCACAACCCAAATGTATCACAAGATACTCGAAGTGGCCGTCTCGCGTATTAAAGGCCATTTTCCATTCATCGCCACTCCGAATGCGAATAAGGTTGTAGGCCTCCTTCAGGTCAAGCTTTGAAAATATCTTGGCCCCCTGCAGCCTGTCAAATAGCTCCGAGATTAACGGCAAGGGGTAACGGTCTTTGATTGTGATTTCATTCAGGCCTCAGTAGTCGATACATGGACGTAGGGTACCGTCCTTCTTTCCCACGAAGAAAAAGCCTGCACCAGCTGGCGATTTAGATGGTCGGATAAAACCCTTCTGAAGATTTTCCTCAATGTATTCTGACATAGATTTATTCTCAAGCACAGAGAAAGGATACACTCATCCTTTTGGTGGCTCGGTATTGGACTTCAGTCTTATGGCACAGTCATAAGGCCTATGTGGAGGAAGAATATCAGCCGCTTTTTTGGAGAACACATCCCCAAAGGATGCGTAGTAGGGTGGCAGTCCTGGCATCACTGGTGTCGTAGGCATGCATATGATAGGCGAGATCTCCTTAAAGCACCTTGCATGACATTCTCGGCCCCATCGTGAAAGATCCAGGGATGCCCAGTCAAATTGGGGCTGGTGCACTTGCAGCCAGGGTAACCCCAGGACAACAGGGTGCATAGCCTTTTCCAGTACAAAGACGAAAATAGATTCCTTATGGAGCACTCCGCTGCGAAGAGTAACTGGTACGGTTTCGCAAATTACGTTGCCCTTTAAGGGCTCCCTGTGAATGGAGGATAACAATAGTGGATCTTTTAATTTGATGAGAGGAATCCGCAAGTATTCCACGAAACGTCTGAGAATGAAGTTACCTCCTGCCCCTGAGTCCAGCAAGGCAGGAGTCTGAACCGTAACTGGTCCGTAGGTTAAGGAGACTGGGAGAGAGAGTGGAGGAGAGGACGTGGTAAGGCCTAAGAACAGTCCTCCTGCAGGACTTAGACCCATCCGTTTATCAGACAAAATGGAGCATATAGTGACATCATGGCCGGGCTGACCACAGTACATGCATAGGCCGTGCTTCTTCCGAAATCTTCTTCTCTTGGAGGTCAAGTGTCCATGACCAAGTTGCATCGGTTCATCTGTATCAGCAGCAGAAGTTACTGGAACCATCCAAGGTGCATTGGTAGCACTAGCCTGTTTCAACCCTTGTAACACCTTAGGCCGGGGTTCCTTCACCTTGTCCCAGAGTCGATCAGTCTGACTTAGAATTCATTCTAAGGAGTTATTATTGCTGTCCGTGGTCCTGTGCTCCTGATTCAGCTTCTTCACCTGTTCCAAACTCCGCTTCAGATCCTGCTTCTTCACCTGTTCCAGCCTCCGCTCCTGATCCAGCTTCCTTGCCAGTTCCAGTCTCCACTTCAGTTTCTGCTTTCCAGCCCTCAGACTGACTTCCTGGTACTTGATTTTGGTTCGTATTCTGTTTCTCTTTGCCTGCTGCCAGTTCTGATCCTTGGACTGTTCTCCACTCAGCTGGACGTCTGCTCCGGGAGACCGCTCCTAAGTCCCAGCAGCCCGGGTCCTCACGGGCTTCTCCCGGGGGGATCTCGGGCTTCCAGTGGCGAAGCTCCTGCTTGGTCTCCCGGCTCCATGCCGCCTCCCGGCCGTATCATCTCAGCGGAGTTCTCTTCTTGTTGCCCTCGCTCCACTCTCTCTACCTTTGTGGCAACTCCCTTCGGCTCAGACAGACAGATGCAGCTGCGGCCTCTCCCCGCCTCTTGGTCCCGGTATCCCTGGGCTGGCCTGATGCCATGGATCCGCCATGATCCTGATGACGTAAGGGCGCGAGCGCGCGCGCTCCAAACATTGTACCAGCAAGGGCGCGAACCTCGGGGGCGTCCCCCCATAGGGACGTCATCTGTTTTTAATTTAAAAGGTCTTTGTTTGCTAACTACAAACGAGTTAGCAAGAAACTCCAACGGGGCTTGCTTCGGCAATCCACGCTACTTGCATCAACGATCCGAGTCAGCAGGGGGAAATCTTTCTCCACTGCTCAGCCTTTTAAAACTTACCAGGAGTACCCGCTCCTCGGGGGCTCCGCTCTCTCTATTCTTGATTTCAGATTGTTGGATGGGATCCGGTACTCACTCCTCGAGGGCCTACGTTCCCGAAGATTCAGAAGACTCCTATTCCCTGGAGGCGATCTCAGACGTGAACACAGTGAGTCCTATTGCAGACAGGAACCGGTACTCGCTCAACGAGGGCCCTTGTTCCTAATCTCTAAGACTCCCTTCAGTTTAAGACGTTATCGCAGATACGGAGATCGTGAGTTACCATTGCAGATTGCAGCTGGGAACCGGTACTCGCTACATGAGGGCCCATGTTCCTAATAGCTTTCTCAGACTCTCTTCTTCCTCAGAAGATATTGCATACCTATATCTTATGGATTACTATTTCAGATTAACAGATAGGAACCGGTACTCGCTCCACGAGGGCCTATGTTCCTAAATCTCTCCTAGCCTCTCTTCTGTTCCAGAAGCCATTCTATACACAGTTATTGTGAGTTCTGTTTTAGACTGCCTATAGGAACCAGTACTCGCCTGCGGCTCCTGTTCCTACATAAGAACATGCCATACTGGGTCAGACTAAGGGTCCATCAAGCCCAGCATCCTGTTTCCAACAGTGGCCAATCCAGGCCTTAAGAACCTGGCAAGTACCCAAAAACTAAGTCTATTCCATGTTACCGTTGCTAGTAATAGCAGTGGTTATTATCTAAGTCAGCTTAATTAATAGCAGGTAATGGACTTCTCGTCCAAGAACTTATCCAATCCTTTTTTAAACACAGCTATACTAACTGCACTAACCACATCATCTGGCAACAAATTCCAGAATTAATTGTGCGTTGAGTGAAAAAGAACTTTCTCCGATTAGTTTTAAATGTGCCACATGCTAACTTCATGGAGTGCCCCCTAGTCTTTCTATTATCCGATAGAGTAAAAAAACGATTCACATCTACCCGTTCTAGACCTCTCATGATTTTAAACACCTCTATCATATCCCACCTCAGCCGTCTGTTCTCCAAGCTGAAAAGTCCTAACCTCTTTAGTCTTTCCTCATAGGGGAGCTGTTCCATTCCCTTTATCATTTTGGTAGCCCTTCTCTGTACCTTCTCCGTCGCAATTATATTTTTTTTGACATGCGGCGACCAGAATTGTACACAATATTCAAGGTGCGGTCTCACCATGGAGCGATACAGAGGCATTATGACATTTTCCGTTTTATTCACCATTCCCTTTCTAATAATTCCCAACGTTCTGTTTGCTTTTTTGACTGCTGCAGCACACTGAACCGATGATTTCAATGTGTTATCCACTATGACGTCTAGATCCTGAATACTGAATACTGAAGACTCTCTGTTGCACAAGAAGACATTACAGATATCTACAATTGTGAGTGTATCATCTACCACTGGTTATGCCCAGCATACCCTGTCTACTCACTACCTCTAGTCTCTCCTTACAGCTCAGCAACTCAGAGATCGTAGTTCCAGTATCAGAGGGACTTCTGCCCTGCCGGGCACATCAACTCACTACTGCCACCTCTGGTGGTTCTACTTCCAGTCTAATAAAGAACTATTTGTGTTTGTCTCAATACTCCAGCCTAGCCGGTGGTCCCTCTCAGGATCTCCACTTGAGGGCGCTGTCATCTGCCATTGGCCCAGGGATTCACTAATTCTATTAAGTGTTACTCCTTACACTAATAGAGCGGTATTCATCTGCCACCCTGTGGGAGCCAACCCACATCAGACCATTACTCCTCTTTCTGTGGAAGCTGATCCATATCAGATAGCTATCTCCCTGTGGGGATCATACAGGTTGCTGGCTCATCTTTCTACAGGAACAAAGCATAACAGTTGCTACTCCTTCCCTCTGGGGGAGCAGAGCACTAACAGATTGCTAAACTCCTACTCCTATGGAGCCAAGCCTATCAGATTGCTATCTCCTCCCCTTGGGAGGAGCTGATCGATACCAGCCCTCCTGGCGGGGTAAGCGCTAGCAGATTGCTAACTCCTTGGCAGATTCCGTAACAGATTGCTAACTCCTCCTTCCATGGGAGTATCCAGCAGCAAGATCCATAACAAATTGCTAACTCCTCCCTCTCCTGGAGGAGAATTATAACAGATTGCTAACTCCCTAGCAAGATTCCTAGCACTTCTCATCCAATCTTCATCTGCACGACCGGCCCAAGGGTCCACTAACCCCAGCGTTAACACAAAAACCCACCCCGACCCTTTAAATCTGATTCTTTAGCATCCCCCACCCTCCCAACCCCCCAAAAAAAACTTTCTTAAAGTACCTGGTGGTCCATCAGGGGTTCCGGGAGCGATCTCCCACTCTCGGGCCATTGGCTGCCAGTAAACAAAATGGCGCCGATGGCCCTTTGCCTTTACCATGTGACAGGGGCTATCTGTGCCATTGGCCGGCCCCTGTCACATGGTAGGAGCAATGGACGGCCGGCACCATTTTGATTAGTGGCAGCCGATGGCCCAAGAGTGGGAGATCACTCCCGGGACCCCCGCTGGACCACCAGGTACCTTAAAAAAATTTGGGGGGGGGTCGGGAGGGTGGGGGATTTGAACTAATTAAATTTAAAGGGTCAGAGTGGGTTTGGGAGTTATTTGTGTACCCTTTCTTCCTGCCCCCCCAAAATGATAAGAGAACCCCACGAAAAATTTTGTGGGGTTTTCTTATCGGGTTCGGGGGCCCCCCCAAATTCTGACAAGTTTGAAAATATCTTCCGATATTTTCAATCGTCAGAAAAACGATTCACATCCCTATTAATTAGGCCTGAGATGATGACATCATCTTCCGGGGCAGGCGCAGGTTTTCCATCATAGATCCTTTAAATCATTGCAGGCACCGTGCGCCGTGCACAGGCACCTAGGGGGAACCCCGGGCAGGGCCAGAAGCTGGCAGCGTCCCATGTGCCGGCGAGGCCGAGAAGGCCCCAGCATCCGAGAGTGTGAGTGGAGTCAAACAGGGAAAGCAGGCAGCTGCAGCCAAAGACCCAGGCACAGCAGGGAGGCGTCGCCGGGCAAATGGAGCCGGCCTAGGGGTTCTGCAGATGGTGAGTGCAACAATATTGGGGTAATTGAAATCTCCCTGTTGCGAACATGCCCAGTAAGCCCGGGGAAGGGCGTAGAGGCATGATCACTTGCTCCTGAGAGAGTGTGAGCCCTTGGACCCGAGGTGGCTCAGGGAGGAGCCCCAAGACACACCCCGAGATAGGTGAGCAAGTACAAGTTAGAGCAAAGCAAGAACACGGGAGGAGGATGGAGTGGGTCAACCCTCTGTTGAACCAACACGTACTGAAGAGGACAGACGGAGACAGAGGGCTGGATACTCAGAGACAAGGTACCAGAGTAGAAGATTCCGGGACCGAGAAAGTACAAAGTCAAAGTACATAAGGAAACAAGAACTCCTGGAACTTGGACAAGAAGAGGATTCCTGGACTGGACGAGACGAGACAAAACTCTTGAAGACGTGGAGACTTGGACAAGACAATACTCTTGAAGACTTGGACAAGACGAAACTCTTGGAGACTTGGACAAGATGAAACTCTTGGAGACTTGGACAAGGGAATGCACTTGAAGACTTGAACGAGGGGATACATTTGAAGACTTGAACAAGGGGATACTCTTGAAGACTTGAACGAGGGGAGACACTCAAAGGCTTAGACGAGATGAGAATCTTGGGGACTTGGGAGAGTGCTGTCCCTCAGGGCGCCCTACACAGCCCGACGTGAACTGGTCACGGACCACCCTGTCCTGCTGCGTGCCCTACACAACCTGGAAGGCTGGTCGCAGACCACGCTGAGAGTGGGACGAGCACAGAGAGGAGAAGAGAGTCCGAGCAGCACTTGAGAGAAGTCCAACCAGAGAGAATTCCAGTCACCTGTAGACTGATACCGGGAATGCCGGATGCTTCTGCGAAGGATGACTGGAGGAGAAGTCCGGGGACGACAAGACTACTGACGGATACTTCAGGAAGAAGAGAAGGAAGAAGATACACAAGAAGATATGCAAGAGGGGACGCCTCAAGCACAGGTCACCTGGACATCTGGACACCTGGACATCTGGATCTCAGAATGAGAAGACAACTGGACATCAGGGTCTCTGGACATGTGGCATCAGGACACAAGAGGGGATAACTCGAGCAAGCCATCCAGACACCTGGACATCTGGGACAATGGACACAGGCAGAGAAGACTACTGGACGAGTAGAGATCAGAAGGTCATAGAGAAGAGGATGACAGACATCAGGATGAAGGATGTCTGGACACTTGGACATCTGAATTACATGAATCAAAGGACATCTGGACATCTGGGCAACGGGAACATCAGAGACATCTAGATTCTGAAGAGAAACCCCGAGGCTTAAGGAAGGGAAGCATATCATGGAACATATCATGAAGATGATCCAACGAGCAATGGAACCTGGTGCATTGGATGAAGACATCAGGAATGAGAAGACATGGAATATGAAGTCTTCCGGACAGGAGCAGCAAGATGGACCACGATGGAAACAGTGGAACTCTATGGAGGGTGAAACTCCGAAGATGGATTATGGAGCAGATGTAACTCCATCCAAAGACACTGAGGAACTGAAGCAGTGCCTTTTTATAGGGCAGGACCAGGAAGAGCCCTGAAGACGTCATCTGGGAGGAGACAGGAGTGCTTCCTGTCTCTGGCCCTTAAAGACACTAAGAGAGATGGGCGGCCAGTCCCTAGAGGGAGCCGAGGAAGGAAGATGGGCGGAGCTTGGCCTGCAGCAGTGTCATGGAGCCTGGAGATGGCCAGAGGCAGCTCCCGCTGCTGAAGAGGAGCTGCTTTGGGGCAGGACCAGCCCCGACGAACAGGAGACTGCGGGGGCGGCTCCCTGCCATGAGGAGAACTCTTGCGGCAGCACTCGGGCCGTGGCGAGGGGAGGAATCCCCGTGAGGGATTCTCCTGAAGGAGGAGTCGGCAGCACTCGGGCCGTGGCGAGGGGAGGAATCCTCATGAGGGGATTCTCCTGAAGGAGGAGTCGGCAGCACGGCGCCAGCCGTGAAGAGAATTGTGGCTCGGCAACAGACCGGCCTTGAGAGAGCAGCAGCATTGGCCCAGCACTGGGAAAGGTGAGTGACTGCCCGCGGGATACAGGCCACGGGCAGGGGCGTAACACTCTCATTATTACTGCACTACCAATTTGGTTAGCTTCCCTAAGTTCTCTTAGCATCCATCTCATCATTTTGGCCAGGTGGATAGTAGTATACTCCTATAGCTATAGTTTTCCCCAACACACAAGGGATTTCATTTTCTACCCATAAAGATTTGATTGAGCATTTAGTTTCTTACAGGATCTTTATCCACCCTGCCACCAAGTTGCTCCTCTCTATCATTGTGATATAATTTGTACCCCAGTATAGCACTATCCCGTTGGTTATCCGCTTTCCACCATGTCTCTGAGATGGTAATTAAGTCTATATCATCATTCACTGCTATACACTCTAACTCTCCCATCTTACTTCTTAGACTTCTGGTATTAGCATACACACATTTCAAAGTGTGTTTTTTGTTTGTATTAACATTCTGTTTTTCAGTTGACAGGGATAAATTGGAATCTTTTAACTCAAGTGAGTCTTTAATTATAGGCACTTGGACTACTTTTCTTAGTATTGGAACCTCTCTGTTGGGATGCCCTAACTCTAATGCTTCATTAGTATCCTTTGCAGATACCTCCCTCCAAACCATGCACTGCTGAGCGACTGTCAGCTTTCCCCTTTGATTTAGTTTAAAAGCTGTTCTATCTCCTTTTTAAAGGTTAATGCCAGAAGCCTGGTTCCACCCTGGTAAAGGTGGAGCCCATCCCTTCGGAAAAGGATGGGCCGATCCCCTTCCCCAAAAGATTCCCCAATTCCTTACAAAACTGAATCTATCTTCCTTGCACCAATGTCTCATGCACGCATTGAGACTCCAGAGTTCTGCCTGCCCTTGGGGACCTGCACGTGGAACAGGGAGCATTTCAGAAAATGTTACCCTGGAGGTTTGGGACTTCAGCTAAGAGCCTAAATTTGGCTTCTAGAACCTCCCTCCCACATTTTCCTATGTCATTGGTGCTCACATATACTACAACAGCCGGCTTCTCCTCAGCACTGTCTAAAATCCTATCTCGATGACATATGAGGTGTGCCACCTTCGTACTAGGTAGGCATGTTACCAGGTGATCCTCATGCCCACCAGCCACCCAGCTGTCTACATTCCTAATTATCAAATTGCCAACTATGATGGTCAACCTAACCCTTCCCTCCTGGGCAGTAGCCCTGAGAGACACATCCTTTGTGCGGGAGGACAATGCACCATCTGGAGAGCAGGTCCTTGCTACAGGATAATTTCCTGTTGCACCAGGATGATGCTCTCCGATCATGAGACTTTCCTTTTCCAAAGGAGCACCACACCTGCCAGACTGGAGTTGGGACTTGGCTACTAGGGATGTGCAGAGCAAAATTTTATGTTCATATTTTTTATGTCCGAAAGGGGGTCCCACTTGCGGCCAATATGGACATAAAAAAAATCCAATGAGTTGGGTATATGTACATATGTGCAAAAAAAAAAATTAAACCCCCTCACCCTCCTTAATCCCCCCCCCAGACTTACCACAACTCCCTGGTGATCGAGCGAGGAGTGAGGACGTCATTTCTGCAATCCTTGGCGAGAAGCATGTGACGTCGGTGGCATGTCGAGTGACGCGGCGTCACGTGATTCCCGGCTCGTTCGCGCCGGACGGCTCGTTCGGCCCAAAAAGAACTTTTGGCCAGCTTGGGGGGGCCTCCTGACCCCCTCAAGCTGGCCAAAAGTTCTTTTTGGGCCGAACGAGCCGTCCGGCGCGAACTTGCCGGGAATCACGTGACGTCGCGTCTGAGTGACGCGGCGCCACGTGATTCCCGGCTCGTTCGCGCCAGACGGCTCGTTCGGCCCAAAAAGAACTTTTGGCCAGCTTGGGGGGGTCAGGAGGCCCCTCCAAGCTGGCCAAAAGTTCTTTTTGGGCCGAACGAGCCGTCCGGCGCGAACGAGCCGGGAATCACGTGACGCCGGCGTCACTCGACGTGCCGCCGACGTCACATGCTTCTCGCCAAGGATTGCAGAAATGGCGTCCTCACTCCTCGCTCCATCACCAGGGAGTTGTGGTAAGTCGGGGGGGGGGATTAAGGAGGGTGAGGGGGTTTATATTTTTATTTTGGCTCAACAATCGCGATTTCCCACATATCGAACATATCTATGTTCGATATGTGGGAAATCCGATCGTTTATGTCGAATCAATTTTTTAAGTAAAAAAAAAATATGAGTTGCGTTTTACTAATGCGGTCAATCTGAATGCACACCCCTATTGGCTACTATGTCTCTAAAGGTCTCATCTATATACCACTCTGTCTGCCTCAGTTCCTCCAAGTCTGCCACTCTAGCCTCCAGAGATTGGACTCATTCTCTGAGAGACAGGAGCTCTTTGCACTTTGAACACAGATACAACTTCTCACCGACGAGTAAAAAAAATCATACATGTAAAACTCGATGAAAAGACTGGGAGGCTCCCCTCTTGCTGCTGGACTGCTGTCTTCATCTTAAATTTGTTCAGTTCCTTAGGGTCAGTGGTCCCCAACCCTGTCCTGGGGGCCCACCAGCCAGTCGGGTTTTGAGGATATCCACAATGAATATGCATGAGAGAAAATTTGCATGTTATGGAGGCAGTGCATGCAAATTTTCTCTCATGCATATTCATTGTGGATATCCTCAAAACCTGACCGGCTGGTGGGCCCCCAGGACAGGGTTGGGGACCTCTGCTTTAAATGTATTCATGTGTTCACTATTTATCTGGTAGTGACCTACAAGGGAATGATTAAACTCTTGATAAGGTGTAGGGAATTTCTGAAATTAAGATAAAAGGCCGATTATTTATTTATTTATTTATTTACTTATTTTTTTGTGAAAAAGTGTCACCTGCCTATAAATTAAAGAATGAGCTAGGGGAGGGTGGGAGAGGGGTAGGAGGGAGGGAAAGACAAATACACAAACTCCTGGTTTTTGCCTGTCCTCTGACTAGATATTTAATACAAACACACAAAACTCCTTGTTTTTGCCTGCCCTCTGACTAGCTATTTAATTGTCTGATCTAATGGTAGTGGAGGGGAATGACAGCACCAACAGTGCCCAGGCATGGAAAAATCCTAGCTCCATCACTGGCACTATGTGTGATTCTCATAGGGTGTGTCATGCTCACATGCAGTAACCCTTCATCAGAGCATCAGTGGGAAGCCATAAAAATGAAGACATAGCATGGCCAACAGGGTTCCCCCGCCAGAAGAAGAGAAGAGGGACCCAGAACTGGAGCAACATGGCTGGCAGGGTTCTCCAGATCCCATTGGTAGAAGAAAAGGATCCAGGACTGGGGCAATGCTGGTGGCAGGTTTCCCCAGGATTTGCTGGCCAAAGAAAAGAAAAGTACTTTAGACTGGCTTTTTGCTCTGTAAGAGTAAATTCTGAACATTTGACTAAACTGGTGAAGGGATGGAGAGAGTCTGTGGTGACAGAGAAAAAGAATGATTTTATGGGATCCAAATGCAGTGTAAATCCAAGTGAACAAACCAGTGCAATATCAGAGTGCTTTCATCTTCACCATAGATCAGAATTACTACAGCTGTAATGAGCCACTGCAAATGTGTTCATTAAAAAAAAAAATTCTTATTGTGTCTCCTCATTCTGATTCTACACTGAGAATTATGTGGCTAGTACTACCTGGGCTAATATCTGGAGATATTAAGCAATGGTACTAAATGGCAAATTTCTTTAAATTATCAACATGCCTATTAATTTTTAATGTTTTTATGTTTTTCATTGGCTTTATTCAGAGTTTTCTTTGCCTCTGTGCCAAAGATGTTTCATTATTTAGATTTTTACATGTGTTTGTAACATAAAGCATGCATTTTTTATGTGGACTTTTTTGCCTGTATAGTTTAAAATCTGCTCTCCTAATTACTCTGCTCATACTTTAGTTCTATTTAGGATGCACCAGGGTGATGATAACCCAGCATGCTAGATAACTACAGTCACCCAAAAACAAAATCCAAACTATTTTCAAGTTTCCCTGTATTTTTTTCAGTTTTCCTCAATTTGTTTTGCCTTTTAAACATGTTCTTGTTGCGACCGGCACTTCCCGACGGCTTCACTCCGCCTACCTTTCCTTTTTTGCGGCTCCTCCTGCTCTTCCCGGATGCCTGACTGCCGCGGCATCCGCCTGCCGTCCTCTCCGGTGTCCCCCGACTGGCTTGGGCGCTGCCTCCCGCCATGTTCTACGGGTACCTTAGGGCGCGTGCGCCGCACGGCCCTCATTCTTATTTCCTCATTGGTGCGTTCCTCAGGGGCGTCCCCCTGTGATGACATCACGCTGCCCGGATATTTAAGCCTACAGTTTATTGCTAGCCGTTGAGTTACCAATGGGATTCTTACGGATGGGATTCGCTCTCCGTACCCAGCTACTCTGCCTCTCCAACTTCCATTGGACTCTTTCTGCTAACGGGGTACCCACTCCTCGGGGGCCTCTTTTGCTTCTTTCAGGTCGCTATCAGGTAACCGGTACTTGCTCCTCGAAGGCCCATGTTCCCTGACCCGCTGCCTGCATCCATCTCCTCTTCTACTTGGAAGAATTCGGTACAGACACCATCAGTGAGTACTACCATCATCCACTCCTCAGAGCTGTCTCCCTGGAACCAGGTACTCGCTCCTCGAGGGCCTGCCTCCGTTCTAGCACCAGTGCCATCTCCTCCGTGGAACCACTGTGTGAGTACTTTGCCAACGAGTCTCTCTACCTCCAGGGATCTGGTACTCGGTCCTCGAGGGCCAGCTCTCCCTATCTCAGGGCTTCTCCATATTTGGGACTCTGTGAATGTTCTACTGTACTCATTTCCTCAGTTCTCTCCACTATAGCACTGCTACCGGAGAAACCGCTGTTCCAGCGCCCTGAGGAATACTAGCCCAGCCGGGCTACATCTTCTACTCACTACTGCCACCTCTGGTGGCTTCTCAAACTGTCTAAATAAAGAAATATCTGTGTTTGTGTGTCCAGAGCTGAGCCTGACCTGTGGCCCCTCACGGGACTTCCCCAGTGGGCGTGGTCAGCTGCCACAGTGTCCAATGGTCCACCCAAACCTCACTAATTATAACAGTTCTAATGGGCATTCGCTAACTCCCATGCACTAAGCATGCTAACATGCACTTTTTTGTATTTGCTTTTATATTGCTGCCAGTTACCTAGCAATCATAGTAATGCATATGTAAATAACCTAAAGTTAAAAAATATTAAATTACCTCATTCGGTTGGATGCAATATGCAGCATTAATACTTAAGAAGTTACTAATGAAGGTTTTAAACATTGCAAATGTTAACATCAAGGATTTTCATAAGCAACTAAAAACTCTATTGTTTACGAAGCCTTTCCTAATATGTGATTTAGTAACCTATTTTTATTTTAAAATGTCTGTTTTAGATGTATGTTTACTTCTAAATATTAATGTTAATCATGTAAACTACTTAGTACGATTATATTAATCAAGCGGTCTATACGAATTTTAAAATAAATATCTAAATAAACTGTACCTGGTTGGGGTTTCTGTCAGAGGTGCCATTTTGTCATTGAAACTACAGCCAACAGGAAGGAAACAGCAAAGATTAGGAAGACTTTCGGGGCAAGTTGGATCTGGGAATGGGTGCAGGGGCTGGGGGAGGGAGTAGTGGGCTTGAAGGGAGGAGGGGCAAGGGTTGGGTGGATTGGAGGGCCAGGAGGCCCATAGCTAATTCAAGGAGGGGTGTCTGTGGGGTGGATTGAGAATTATGGGGGGAAAAGGGAAGGGGGGTTCAGAAGTCCAAATTTGAGTCCTGAGAGTGAGGGGGGTTCTCTCTGGGAACCAGCCCTTTCACTGTGGGACAATTAGTGCAGGAAAACTGAAAAGCATTGCCGTACTGTCTTTAAAGCAGCTATGGCAACACTGATGTGTTCTGCATCATATTTGTTTGGTGTACAAGGCATTAAAACCTGCTGTTCCTCTAGTCATGATTAGTGTATTCATCACATACATTTTTAGACATTCTTTGCTGTCATTTTCTTTTTTTAGCAAGTTTATCTATTAGGCTCTTGGCCTTCAAGTCTTTCTTTTCAGTTACATTAGGGAGAGTCAGATTTTCTTCAGCTATGAGGTGCAAGGGCAGAGACAAGAACCGTAGAACAACAGGGAAGAAGGTGTTAAGTGCAACAGGGAGGAAGCAAAATGACAAAGCAAATTTGAAAACAAGAGCAAGCAAAAGAAATGATATACAATTTGTAAAACACTCAAACACATCTTCTAACATTTATTTTATTTATTTATTTAACAATTTTTATATACCGGCATTCGTAGGACACATCATGTCGGTTCACAATTAACTGAGAAAGGAAATTACAATGAACGAGGATAGAGAGAGTCAACGATATTACAATGAACTAGGAACCAGGATAGAGAGAGTCAACGAGCAGGGATACAACTTTGAAAAACGAACTGGATGATGATTATCCATGTTAAGAGTAGGTATGCATCAGGATGTTAAGGATGCATTTACACTTAAGAAATTAACATATGAACTTATTTACAAAATTAAAATTAAATGCAGGGGCAGGGAGAGGGGGAGCGAGGGGGGGAAAGGAGAGGAGGGGGTAGGGGTATAGGAGAACGTTAAGGCAGTGGCACTTTCAAGGAAAGGCTGTTTGTAGGAAAAGAGGGGAGGGGTAGGGGAGAGGCAGCAAGGTGCTGGGGAAGGGTGGGGGGAGGGAGCAGGGGGGGAGGGAGCTGGGGAGGGTGAGGGAGCTAGAATGGTGAGGGAGAAGGGGGGAGCTGGGAAGGTAAGGGAGCGGGGGGAGTTGGGATGGCGAAAGGGAGGTTGAGGAAGGGGTGTGTAGGCTGAGCGGGAGCTGAGTAAGATCGAGACATGACAATGCCTAGGATTGGGAGGAGTTGGGGTATGCCTGTTTAAAGAGCCATGTCTTGATTCCTTTTTTGAAATGGCTCAGGGACGGTTCTAGGCGGAGTTTAGCAGGAAGGGAGTTCCAGAGGGTGGGACCCGCAATGGAGAAGGCTCTGTCCCGGGTAGTGGTAAGGTGCCCAATTTTGAGTGAAGGGGTTTGAAGTGTGCCAGCGAGGGTGTTTCTGGTGGGGCGATTAGTTTGACGGAAATGTGGCATGTCCTCAAGCCAGGGGGAGTTGTTTTTGTATAATGTGTTATGGAGGATAGTAAGTGTTTTGTATTGGGAACGGTAGGAAATAGGGAGCCAGTGGAGATCCTGTAGTATGGGAGTGATGTGGTCAGTTTTCCTGGTGTTTGTTAAGATTCTAGCCATAGCATTTTGGAGGATTTGGAGGGGTTTAATAGTGGAGGCAGGGAGACCTATGAGAAGGGAGTTGCAATAGTCGATTTTAGATAGTATGGTGGTTTGCATAACAGTACGGAAGTCGTGGGCGTGGAGGAGGGGCTTCAGTTTTTTGAGGGTTTGAAGTTTAAAGAAGCCCCCTTTTAGCAGTGATTTAATGTGGGATTTGAAGCTTAGCTGATTGTCTAGGGAAACTCCTAAATCTCTGACACAGGGCGGTAGTGTGTGAGCTTGTGAGGTGTTTTGATTCATTTGGTGGATCGAGTCGATTGATTGATTTGTTAGGATAAGGATTTCTGTTTTAGAGGCATTGAGTGCAAGGTGGATATTGGAGAGGAGAGAGTTGATGGATGTCAGGCAAGTTTCCCAATATTGCAGGGTTTCAGTGAGGGATTTCCGAATGGGAATGAGTATTTGTACGTCGTCTGCATATAAGAAAAATTTTAGTCCTAGTTTAGAGAGTAGGTGGCAGAGTGGGAGTAGATATATATTGAAGAGGGTGGACGATAAAGAGGAGCCTTGTGGTACGCCTTGTGTGAGGGGAATGTGAGCGGATTCAAAGTTATCAAGTTTGACTAGGTACTTTCTGTGGTCAAGGTATGAGGAGAACCAGGATAGGGCTGTATTTGAAATGCCTATCTCCGCTAACCGTGATAATAGGATTTGATGGTTCATCATGCTGGCGCTGCAGCCTTCAAACTTACTTTCGTTCATTTTTGATGATTTCAGACAGTTAACTTAACAGTCTTCTTAAGCAGCATTCCAACGTAATTCAGTCAAAGGATAACCATCAATGAAAAGTATTGTCACGCTAATGCAGTTTTAAAGCTTCAGGCACATAATCCAAAACAAGGAGAGAAAGCAAGTATTTGTATGGGAAGGCATAGATTCTTCGTAGGATGTAATAGCTTTCATTGGACCCATGTAATAAGCCAAAGATGTTATACATGAAGTTTTAGACTCAAAGAAGTTATCTATGTGGCATAGAAAGCTGATGTACAATATCTTTGAATTTTTCTTATATTTCTTCAATAAAAGGCATCACAACCTACAAGGCATCCAGTTTTCACAAAGACCAATGCAACTGCTAGAACTCTATACCCTGACAGGATATGCGAGGCTATAAAATAATCATCACTACCAAGGATCAAGATCCTTGGGATCTGGTTCAGGGGCAATGAGCAGCCTTGAGGTATTGGGAAGAAATGCACATGAAAGTGAATCAGAAATTGTGATTTTGGAGCTGGAGGAAGCGGTCCATCAAAGAAAAGGTCCAGATGCTCGGAAACAAGGCTTCTCCAGTACTAAAGTATGTAGAGCAGGTATGGTCTCCTCTGGCAGCAGTGGACAAAGTCATCTTCTTTACTATCTCACTTTTCTGAATTAGCATTGTCACATAGAGCTTGCAGCGATGTATAGCATTTAAAATAAAACAATCTTAAATTGGAACATCAAGACAGATCATAGGACCATGTTCTAGTTCTTCCTCCTTCAAGCCTGGAGGAAATAGGGCTGAGACAGGTAGCATCACTCAATGGGTTACAACTGGACACCCCTTTGGTAGGATAGGGAGATAGAGCTGTTCATGAAGGAGTTCAGAATGCATTTGCAATATATTACATTACCGTATGGATACCTAGAATTATCTACAAGCTGATACAAATCAAAGATATTATGTAGCCAATCAGTAATTTATCAGAAGTCACTTGTTCCATGGTTTGAAAAAACAAAACAAAACCATGCACAACACTGATCAACAAGCACGAAGATGTTGTATGCTTAGCTATACAAGGCAGCCTGCCTACAAGTGCATTCATGAATACAAGGGGCTTCAGCAGCTTCAGGCACTGCCTTAGGGTTGCATTTTTTGAGAGTGCCTTTTCGTGCTGGACTGAAAGCAATGGATACAAAATGTAAGGACTACATTCTAAGGAAGAACAGGAATACCTATCAGTGCTATAGACTGTTTCATAAAATGTACACATGGAAAGCCATCCAATATGCTTGGAGGTCCCTATGCTGCTTAGAGGACATTCTCTTTTTTGCTAGGAACCACATCATACTCCAAAAAGAGGTGCTGTCTACACAGGCTTGTCACAAGCTGATCCACAGTTTGCTCCATGTATATTACATCATCAATGAGTATGAGGAAGAGGAGGACAAGGAATTAATATTTTTGCAATAATGGCTCTTTAACTTTACAGTATACAAATATTTTAATGTAACCTGCTATGCCAGTGATTTTCAACCTTGTCCTTGAGTATGCCTAAGCCAGTCTAGTTTTCAGGATATCCACAATGAATATGCATGAGATAGATTTGCATGCACTGTCTGATTGTCCTCTGCTTACCAAATCAGCAAAAGAGGAGGAGTGCAGCCATCACACAATAGTGAAATCTAGAGTAGTATTCAGGGTGCATGCCTGCCTACCACAGTGCATTCCAAAGGGAGGTAATGGAAAACCAGTGCCATGATGGTTGGGTAGTACAGGGAAGAGCATGGGGATAAATCAGAGGAAAATCCTTGGCAACTGTGAATGAAGGCCCACAGTGCTACATCTTTGAGCCCTCCCTATTATCAGTGACAGTGAGTGAGGTTAGAATAGATTTTTACTGCACTGGAAATTCAGGTAGGTGAGAAAGGTAGGGTAGGCAAAAAATAAGCTTTAGAGCAAGAGTTTCAAAATTCAATGTCTTTGCAAAGCCATTCAACAGAAGAGAAGACACTAGGGTTACTAGCATTTTATTAGAAGACTGGAGGTCACACACCTTTACGCAGCTTTGAAACTGTCATGCTTACAACTTGGTGAACAGTTTTGATCACCTTACCACTGGGAAAATACTGATAATAAAGAGAAGTTTCAGAAAGTAAAAAATGCATTTGCAACATTACAAAGAGTATGCAAGTTCTCATTGGAAAGGGAATAATAACGCAAGTTAAAGAATGAAGATAATAAGGGGGTACTTTTTCAGATTTATCCACATAGTTGCAATGTCTGCAGCTACTTTTACCAGTGGGCGCTGCACCAGTTTTCAAAGGGAAGGTATGACTGAACCTTCCCTTTGAAAACTGCCATGGGACAAAGTGCCCCCAGAGATTTGCACCTGATTTTCCTACAGGTCCTTTTTCCCTTGGAGAACACACAGAGAGAGTGACTTTCAAACAATTTCACGCAACCCCATATATGCGCATATATGGGCATGTGGAGATCTATAGTATGTAATTACCTTTGCATATCAAGTTTATGCCGATTATAATGTACACGTATGTCTATCCACCCCAATATATATGCACAAGAAAAATTGTGACTTGCTCCCATAAAACCTTGTTTTCATGCAGAGGTTGGTATATTTGAAAAGATGCACGTATAATTCAAATCACCAGTTTTCCAAAACTTCCATCAGTCTACTCCAGGTCATCAAGACCCTCCTAGTTCTTTACTCTGAACTCCCTCAAGTTCGCCCAGACCTCTCACCCAACCAATAGTAAACAATAGATGAGTCTGAAATCAATTGCACAAGATAATTAGCAGGTGTAAAATTACACAAATAAGTTGACAAATGTAAGTGTGTCTTTTAAGAAATAGCACCCAGAGTGGTCCTGTCCCAGAATGCCCCTAGACCACCTCTTTTATTCACCTGTAAATATACATGTGAGACCAAAAAAATGTACTTTTAATATTTATAAAAATAGGGTGTATGTGAGTACAAGTTGCTTATCATGGTAACTTTCAAACTGACGAGCATGCACACATTTGTGTGCATATATCAGCCACGCCCATGGTTACGGCCATGTTATACCATATGCATGCATGTTATAAATTAGCCTGGCTGCGCAAACATATGTGTGAAGTTTTAAGTGGGCGCGTGCACACATGTGCTCAAACGCTGCTTCTACCGCATAAATCGGGGGATTTTAAAAGGGGCATATCCAACACTATTCCCAGTTTTATCACTTGATCCCCAGTTCACCCAGTTAAGAGATAGGTCATCCAAACCCCCCTAATTTAATAGCCTTCACTCCCCCCAGTTAGCCCTGACCCTTAAAAGACTGCAGATCTGCCTAGTTTTCCTTTTTTTGTAATCACGCCGCCTAACTCTACTTTTGCTATGATGTGCACATCTTAGGTTCACGCCCAAAACACCTGTGCCCTGCCCAGACAAGACCTTTGCCCCACCCCTTTTTGAAAACTTTCAAGATGTGCGTGTTGCGAGAGATACGCCCACATTTTGGCAGCTTTACAAATCCACTCAGCGCACACAATCCTTACATCTTAATGCATCCACTGATTAACGTGCACATCAGGTTTTTAAAATTCACCTCAATGCACCTATATTTTATTTATTTATTTAGTTATTTAAAATATTTTATAGACCGTTTTTTATATCAGTGGTTCTCAACCTTTTTTCTGTCGGGACACACCTGACAGATGGTTCTCACATGCATGACATACTGACCCATGATCGTCACGGAGCTAGATGTAAAAGTACAGTTTGCATCCATGGAAACCCCCCTAACCTACAATAATGGATGTAAAGCAAAATTATGACATTCCCCATACAACTCACCCTACAAAAAAGATATTCTGCTTCTGGTGTCATTTTAGTAAAAGCAACTCAAACTCCGTCTACTTCCAGGCTCAATAGCCCTACATATGAAAAGACAGCAGTTTACCACCAATGCATGTCCTCTTGAGAAAACACAACAAATAAGACTGATACAAACGCTTACATGCTAGTAAAATATCTCATCTCGGTAACAGACACAGAACCGACCTAACATACTCCCAGGATCTGTAGTAATGCACATAAACTAATCCGCACACAGTTACACCTGTATTATGGAATACACTCAAACAGGAGCAACCCTATCTATGAAAAGGCAACATTACAAATATTAAATCAGGCCCTAAAAACCAATACACCTCTTATTAGGAAAACAGAACTAGCAAGCAGCTATAGATCCCTACACAGAAATAATTGTAAAACTATACTAATATGCAGAATAAATGTTTCAAAACAGCTATGAACAGAATAACATCCAACAATTAAAAACTCATAAAAACTATTAAACATTCTGCAAACACGAATAAAATATTTCAAAAAAGCAGACATCACATAATATTAAATAATTAAAATGGCAGTCAATCAAGAAAAATAAACGTAAAAAGCCACCTTTACTTACCCCCTCCAGCAGCTCTCCTACTCCCCTTCCATGCAGGCCGGGGCACACACCAGAAGCAGCAGTAGAAGCTAAGCTCTATACTCATGGTCCTCTTCCTTAGTGCCCATGTCTCTCACACACACACCATACCAGTCATGCCCCATGACCAGTTTCTGTCTCTCACACACCAATCATCTCCCAAACAGTCTTTGACACACACATACACCAGTCACCTTCCTGAACAGTTTCTCTCATGCCATACACACACACACACAGGCTTCCCACTCCCGTGTTCTTCTTACATATATGGGCTTCTCACTCTCATAACCACTTTGTCTGTCTCATTCACACACACACACACACACACACACACACTCACCAGTCTCTCACTCCCATGCTTGTTCTCCCCACATATACAGGCTTCTCATTCCCATAATCACTTTCTTTCTCTCACACACACACACAAACACACACCAGTCACCTGACCTCTCTCATGCATACACACACACACACACACACACACACACACACAGGCTTCCACGCCCATGTTCTCTTTCAGATATACAGGCTTCTCACTCCCATGCTGTGTCTCACACACACCCAGGTTTCTCACTCCCATACTCACTCTTCACATGCACAGGCTTCTCATTCCCATAATCACTTTCTTTCTCTCTCTCTCTCTCTCTCACACACACACACACATACACATAAACACACACCAGTTACCTGATCTCTCTTATGCATACACACACACAGGCTTCCCACTCCCATGTTCTCTTTCAGATATTCAGGCTTCTCCCTCCCATGCTGTGTCTCACACACACCCAGGTTTCTCACTCCCATGCTCACTCTCTTAACATGCACAGGCTTCTCATTCCCTTAATCAATTTCTCTCTGTTACAAACACACCAGTCTCTATCTCATTTCCATGCTCGCTTTCCACGTGCACAGGCTTCTCATTCCCTGAATCACTTTCTCTCTCTCATATTCACATACACCAGTCTCTTTCTCTCACACACACTGTCACCTTACCAACCAGTCTCTCTCTCTCATGCATGCACACACACACACACATACACACACACACACAGGCTTCCCACTCCCATGCTCTCTCTCACATAATCAGGCTTCTCACTCCCATGCTTTCTTTCACACACACACACACACACACACACACACACACACACACACACACACACCAACACCAGGCTTCTTACGCCCATACTTTCTCACATACTCAGATTTCTCACTTCCATGCTTTTTCTCTCTCTCACACATCAGTCACCTCCTTGACTAATGTCTCACTTTCATTGTCTCTCACATATACACACACACATCAGCTCTCTGACCAGTTTCTCTCAATCACACACATGCTCTCAATCACACACAGGCTGGCTGGCTGGCTGCTTCTCTCTCTTTCTCTCACTCACTTCCTCTCCCCCCCCCCACCCCCGAGCACAAATGGTAGCTGCAGCAGCCTCCTCCTCCTGCCCCAGCAGGCCAAGAAAGAAGAATCCCATCGGCCTTGGGAGGCTCATGCTACTGCCTCCTTTCTCGATTACCGGCTGCTTCGATTGCTCGGGGGCCGATGTTGCTGCCGCTGCTATTTTTCCATACGGCACGGCTCTTTCTCCTTCCCGCGCACCGCGTATCACTTCCTCTTCCGGGTCATGGGGGGGGGGGGGGCGCTGGAAGAAGAAAAGACCAGCCGCAGGTGCCACTGCTTCTTCTACCACCGCTGCCGTTCCCACTGGGCTTGAACGTACTGATAGCCTGGTGGCAATGGCAGCAGGGAAGGAAAAGCAGCGGGAGAGACCGGGAGCATGTGACATACCTGCCGGTGCTTGGCGACACACTGGTGTGTCGCGACACACCGGTTGAGAAGCGCTGTTTTATACTATCTGTAATCAAAACAATTTACAATATAACATATAAAATCACAAAGTTAAATTTTAATGCAAGGTAAAAGACTTTGAGAAACAAAAAATAAAGACAATATATTCTTAAATAAAATGAACAATAAATTATATATTATATATGCTAATTTTACACACACACATTTTTTGAAAGTTTACTCCATAGATTTCAAAACGTTATTTAGCTATATTATTTCTTCCCCTGACCAGGGGCGGATTGAGGGAAAATAGTGGCCCGGGGGATTTTTCTCCATACTGGCCCATGGGTACCCAATTACATATACAATATAATTTACATATATAATTTACATATATATGTACACACTCCTATATTTCGGCATGGTCCTCCCGTATCAACACAGTACTATTTGCCAAAAGTCAAAGAATAACAACCCCACCTATGAAAAAGAATACCACAAATATTACACCAGAATCTAAAATATCAATACACCTCCTATCAGAAAAACAGAACAGGCCAAGCTACTACAGATCCCTACAGAGAAACCACATGCTAAAAGAATGCTTCATCTCAGTCTTTGCATGCAGAACACAAACTCTCACCAAATACAGAATAAAGCCACATAAAGTATAAATAGAAATGTGCAGACAAAAACTAAACTGTAAAACGTATCATGCCAGACCCTATACAGTGTAACAATGGAAAAACAAAAATTTCACCATTCCTCATGAAACAATCAATAAAATCAAGATATATAAATCATGAATCATAATTATAAAATCATACTAATAAAATAATTTCAGAACAGCTGTAAAGACTCAAGCAAATTTTGAAACCTTTACCAAACACCAATAAAATATTTCAAATAGCAGACACATTACATACTACCCAATAATTAAAATGGTAGTCAATCAAAAAAAATGAACTTAAAAAGCCACCTTTACTTACCCTCTCCAGCAGTTCTCCTACTCCTTTCCCTTGCAGGCCACACCAGAAGCAGCAGTAGCTGCTGAAGCTGTCCTCACGGTCCTCTTACTTAGGGACCACAACCAGTCTCTTCTCTCTCTCTCTCACACACACGCACCAGTCATACCCTCAAGACCAGTTTCTGTCTCTCACACACCAATCATCTCCCCAACTAGTCTCTCTCTCTCTCACACATACACACACACACAAGCACACACATACCAGTCATCTCCCTGATCAGTCTCACATATACACACGTCACCTCTCTGGCCAGTCTCTCTCAATCACACAATGCTCTCGCTCCCTCTTACACACAGGATTTCAATCACACACATGCTCCCTCTATTTCACTTACACACAAGCTCTCAATCACACACATGTTCTATCTCACTTACAAACAGGCTCAATCACACACATGCCCTCTCTCTCACAGCCACAAGCCAGCCAAAACATGTTCCATCTCTCTCTCGCACACACACATTGACTCACACAAGCACCCTCCCTGACTCACATATACACCACACACATACAGAAGCACCCTCCCTGCCTCACACACAGAAGCACCTTCCCTTTCTCACGTACACACAAACACACACAGAAACACCATTCCTTTCTTACATACACATACACACAGAAGCACCTTTCCTTTCTCATGTACACATAAACACACACAGAAGCACCATTCCTTTCTCACATACACACACACATAAGCATCATTCCTTTCTCATATACACACATACACACACACACAACACACACACACACACACACACACACAGAAGCACCGTTCCTTTCTCACATACACACAGAAGCACCCTTCCGATCTAAGGCCCCCAGCTGAACAGCTGGTCTCCGGCGGCGGTTAGTAGCACCGGTGTTCACTTCTTTGGCCCCCGCTGGCCTCGATTTTAATTTCTTTGGCCCCCACCGGCTTGGTCTCCAGCGGGGGCTGAATAAATTAAAATCGAGGCCGGTGGGGGCCGAAGAAAAGAAGATGGACGCCACCCAGCCAGCCAAGCGGGGGCTGGCTGGGCGGCGCCCATCTTCTTTTCTTCGGTCTCCAACACCGCCGGCCTCGATTTTAATTTATTCGGCCCCCTCCGGCTTGGTCTCCTGTGGGGGCTGGCTGATCTTCTTTTCTTTGGCCTCTGCCAGCCTCGATTTTTATTTCTTTGGCCCCCGCTTGCTTAGTGTCCAGCGGGGGCTGGCTGGGAGGCGCTGAGGGTGGGCTGAGGAAAAGCCACGTGGTTGAGACCACATGACCAGCTAGACCGGCCCACCAGGGGAAGCCCGACCCACCGATAGGCCAATCCGCCCCTGCTCCTGACCTATACACACCCTCTGGGAATTCCTAAATTTCACCCGCTAAAAGCATGTGCTTTGTTGATCCCTGTGCATACCTTTAGCCACATAAAGACTGGGCAGTTTTCAGACAACAAATTTAGGGGGTCATTTTCAAAAGGGATCACATGCGTGCGATACCTAGATTGGGGCGGGTTCTGGGCGGCATCCGCACTGGAAGGGGAGGTGTCGGGGCAGCACCAGGACGGATGCCGCAAAGACGTCGCTGACGGTAAAAAGGTAAGGGCCCTTTTTACCACCTGTTTTGCGCCCAATAACATCACCTTTTACGATGGTGGTGCTTTCGCAGGCCTGCCCCCCGTTACCGCCAGATTTTCTAAGGTCTCTGATCTTAGAAAATCCAGGCCTTACTTGGCTAAATCAGTATTTCCCTAGATAAATGGCTTCCTAAATTTGCCTTCCCCATATTTAATTTAAGTATTTGCTGATCAGTACAGATTCTACAGGTCTAACAGCAAAATAATAAAAAATTAAGAGAAGAGGACACTATTATTTAAAATGTCTGATGAAGTAGTGTAATTTGTTGCTAGAGGCTACTGAAGCATCATCAATACAGGTTTTCAAAATAAGCAGAAAATATTCTTAACGGGGTTGCTAACTGGCTCCAATTTTTCAGGAAAGGCCAATCCGATCTTGGTTTTACCCCATGGCACGCATGGACTTGTAATCTTGTTTTAAAAGGGCAAACAGTGCTGCATGTCCATGCATGCCATGGAATAAAACTAACTCAGCCTGTCCTGAAAAAAAAAATGGATCTAACTGGCAACCTTAATTCCTAACTGCAGAATAAAACATGGATGGAATCAGATATGGAATGGCAGAAGATTTTATTCAGCACATTCATACAAATGTCCTGCACATGCCTAGTTTTGCTTGAATGAAGCCTGAACGGGATGGGCACGGATCTATTCAGTCTAATTATAGGCTACTAGTGTTTCTTCTATGCTCCTTGGCCTTAAAAAAGCTGCTCTAAGCGTGTGACACGATTCAGCCTGACAAGTAAAATTACTGGTTATGATAGTATGAGCAACAGAACAAGATACACTGTCTCTGTCAGATCTGCAAAGCAGGGACAAAAGAACAGTGTACTGCACGACACAAGAGAACGCTTGTGGGTACAGTGCTTCTATCCATTATTATTATGCAATACAGATAAACAGCAAAAGCTGAACAAAGTTGTTTGCACAAGGTTTCATTTCAATGTCAATGTGTTCTAAAATATTTGCAGCTATATATATATATATATATATCTTGCTCTCTATACACACATGCATATATATATATATATATACGGCAACAAATGATATTTTAGTTAGGTGCACACATACATAAATAACGGGCCAGGGTTTAGATTCCTAAATTGGCTATTTTGAAAATGTACTAGGATTGAGTTTCTAAATTTAGAATCCTAAAAAGTAGGTGGCTACAGGGGCAGAGTTAGGGCTGGTAAACAAAATTAGGTTCTTAGCCTTGATTTTCAGCACTATGCACCTAACTTAAGGGTACAGTTCTTAAGCCGAGGGAGGGAATCTGTACCGCAGCTTTGTAAATTCTGCAGGATTTCTCCCAGTGGGAAAATACTGTTGAGGAAAATGCTGCAGCAAGCTGACCCAGTACTACTGTGAGCAACTACAGCCTCATGGGCTGGGACTGTCATCTTCTGAAAAGACTGAACTGCTGGAAGAATATCCATCCCCAGTATCGCCAAAACCCCAAGGATTTCAAGAGCTCCCATGTCCCATTCCTCCCCACTGCCACTAGTAATAAAAATATTTTAAAAAGAAAGAATGTTCCCTTTTTCTGGTCCCTTCCCTCACTCTCAAATGCTGCCCTCTTTTTGGAAAAACTTCCTTCTCCCACCATCTTGCCCCCACCCTAAGCCACCCCTAACACTTATCTCACAAGCCTGGGAGGTCCAGTGAGGCCCAGAGCACATCCTAGAGCTCCGGGCCTGGAGCTGTCATTTTTATAAATGGTGTTAGTTGGCTGATTTTATACCTTTGCCCCATTATGTGAAAGCAACAAAGATTGGACCTTGGCTGACCAGCGCCATTTTGAAAAATGTTGTAAACCTCCCTCATAATAAGCAAGAGGCAGAAACTTTATCAAGGAGCTGCTGTTACAGGCTTAACTTTGTCTTTCATAAATAATAATGAATGATTTGGATTAAAAAAAAAATTGCTTCCCCTGATATAAGATGTTCCTGTAAATTTGAATCTATAAATAATTTTTAAAAAATGGCAGCATGTGAGTCATGAGTGTTTGCTGTGCCTACATGATTTTTCTTCTATTCTGGTTTCCTTGTTGGAATATGCCTCGTAAAAGAAAGGGGAAGATGAGGGTTTTCCCCTCCATACCTGTGCAACTTCCCGACCAGCCACTGATGATCACGTTCATGCCTCTGAGTCCTGCTTTAGCGGGGGATATGATCTCCGTTGGTGAAGTGATATTGGTGGAGGAGCATCGATTTCTCCTGCAGACGAGGTCCCTCAGTCCCTGCGATCGATCCCCACCGCTGTCAGCTGGACACAGCTCCTTAGCTGGGTCCAGAGAGGTTCTGGAGGATGATGTCATCGGAGCAATGGAGATGGAGGGGGCCCATGGAGTATCAGCGTTCTTGCGATCTTCAACTCTGGGTGAGATGGTTGGCGTTCCAGGTATCAGCAGAATTCCTGTCTCAACTGAGGTTTCCCTGATGGTCAGAGGGGGGCGGGGCCTGGAGCAGCTGGGATGCTTTCTTTTGAGGCTACTTTGGTAAGATCTGTGCCTTCCTATGAATCATCTTTCACCATCCCTGTGAAACCAACTGTGGTGGCTTTAGAATCTATCTGGGAGCTGGTTTCAAGCTGTGGAAATTCCTTAAAGTTATACGGGAAGAAAACAGACTATATATCAAGTTAGCTAGAACCTCTTGTCCACCAGCACCAGGGTTTGTTGAAAGATCATTTCAACAGACTTTCTGAAGTGGAAATAAAGAATAGAAATGATTAAGGAACAAGGGCTTTTGTCACACATGACTGAAGTTTTTGAGAAGCAAGCCAGACTTTTGAATTTGAGACTGCTTAATTTTACTAGGGTAATGGGAGAATTACCTTTGCTTAGTTTAAGAAAATAGTTCTCTGAAGTTTTAAAAATTACCTCAACAGAGTCTCCTTCGATTAACAAAGTGATTTTTCTACCTAATCATCTGGCTTCTCAACCGCAAGCTCAGTTTTCTCAATTACTCTTAAATTCATCTAATTTGGCAGCATGTCTTGAAACTTCAGTTCCCAAGATTATAGAATGCCCAACACTGTTGGTATCATTTATATCAGAACAAGATTTGACTATGGTTATGAAAAAGTATTTTCAGAATATGAGCTCCACCTTCTTAGGTGAGAAGGCCAAGATATTTCCAGATCTTTCTAGATTAACTCGAGAGAGAAGGAAGGGATTCCTGGTGTTTAGACTTGAAGTTCTTGCTTTAAGGGGATCTTTTTTTTAATTAAGATATCCCTGTAAATGCATTGATATCTTTAATAATAAGTTTTATGTATTTTTTGCCCCGAACAACTTAGATTGTTTGTGGATTCTCAAAGAATTGCTACATCTTCTCCAGCTCCTATGTAACTCTAATTTACAATCCTTTTTTTTTGTATTTAGGACTCTACATGTCATTGGAGTTTCTTTTTGCTTTTATTGTTACCTGAATTTCTCCTCTATTTCTTTCCACCCTCTATAAATTTAATGTACTGAGATTATGAAAATTTGAATTGACTGTTTTTGTTTTTCTTATGCATTGCACTTTTTTTCACTTTCTCATTGGTTTCTAACATGCAAAGTTTGTGTGCTTTGTATTGATAAATTGATAAATAAAAAATGTTAAAAAAAATATATTGAAAAAAAGATTGTTGGAAACTATACAAAATGAGCCTTGGAATAAATCACCAGAAGGAGGAAACAAATGCTGATTTCTGAGGATTGTGTGCACACAGCAGCATTGCTGCTTTTAAAGAAAATACAAAACTGGTTCATCCTGTCCCTGGTGACCTGAAATCTCCTTATAATCCTTCCCTTTAACCATAAACCTTGTCTACTGCCATTCATTCTGATTTCTGCATGTGGACTTCTCTTTTTCTCCTAGAAGCATATGATACCAAAGATGACAATGTTCACAGTCAGCCCCATGTAAAATCTTTTTTTCTCTGTGCAAAACTTGCTAAATAATTCGAGATAGTTGCTTTTTCTTTCAACAAAGGCACAATAAAGCAAGATATAACAGACATTCATAAGGAGCTCTATTTATTTATGTATTTATTTATTTGTAGAGTTTTATATACCGTTATTCGGTAGAGCCATCATAACGGTTTACAAAATGCAATTATCATTCAATAAAATGCAATTATTATAGTAGTTGGGAACAGTAGAGATTTTGTGAACAATAAACATTTTTTCTTAGTAGAAGAAAAACAGTAGAGTGAGGAGAACATTTTCATAAAACTTAACGTATCAAGTCAGAGATCAGGGAGGGGTGAAAAGGGAAGGGTAAGGGGTATAGCAGGAGAGCAGGAAGAAAGAGGATTATGTCTGCGAGTTTGGTTGAGAACTGGGATGATCAGGAGTGTCACTGCTCAAGTTGTTGACTCTGTGAAAGCAAAAGGAAAGAACATGCATTAGACAGGCAGGAGTAGGCAAACCCCAGTTTTCAGGTTATCCCTAATGAATATGAATAAGAGAGATTTGCATACAATAAAAGCAGTCTGTATGCAAATCTTTCTCATGCATAGTCCTGAAAATCCCGAGTGGCTTGGTGTCTACCGGGACTGGAGGTTGCCAACCCCTGTACATAGGTCCTTCTGACGGGGCTTCCAAAAAATGGCTGTGTAGAAAAGCTTTTGCATCTAATTTCATTTATCCACAGAGGTTAAAGCTATTTCCCACCATAATTTCAGGGCTAGCTAGTACAGGTCAGCAATTTTAAGGTCACTGTCTAGCGCCTTCCGGTTCCTTTCAAGGAGTCTTCCCTGAACAAGTTATTCGTGATGGGCCTTGTGGAGGTCAAAGTTACGTGCATCTTGAATGAGACCCTAACTTTTCTGCTCATAACATTACAAAGAGAGAAGCAATACTGAACATTTAGGAACTGGTGATTTAAGATGATTTCCAAATGGTAAAGGCCAGAAATTGTTGTGCGCTCCGGCCGATTGGGTGCCGCAACCGGGCCTGCTCACCTGGCATTACCGTCCACTAGCTCAGGATTACCTGCTGCCACTAACCCCCGGAATCCCTGTCACTCACTGTGGCCTCCTTCGGCGTCCCCATCTCTACAGGCCTCACAGCGGAGCTCCCATCTGGGCTCCGAATCCTCAGCCAGGTCGGCCCCACCCCTAGGCACGCACATGGCCGACCTCACTATAATTAAAGGGCCCAGCGCGGGAAACCTTCAGCACGCCCCAATGACGTCATCAGCCTTGCATATATAAGGCAGGGCTCAAACCCCTGATCCCTGCCTTGGCAATCGGGTCGACACCATTGGTGTAGTGAGTTTGCCTTCGTGTTCCAGTGTCTCCTGTTCCAGTGTCTCCTGTTCCAGCGTCTCCTGTTCCAGTGTTTCCTGCTCCCATGTCCTTCTCAGGTAGTACCTATCCGGACTGACTTCTTGGTACTGACCTCTGCCTGCCTGACCATTCTTCTGCCTGCTGCCTGGAACTGACCACTGCCTGCCTGACCATCCTTCTGCCTGGCGCCTGGAACTGACCCTCGCTTGCCACAACTATGCATGGACTAACTCTGGTATTGACCTCTGCTTTGGCTGACCTCTATTGGACTGATATTCTGGCTTTGATCCTTGCGCTTCACTCGGACAATCTCTTCCGGCCCCCAGTAATCTTCGGGCCTACGCACTTGGAAACAACCGTGGCCTCCATGTGGCTGGACCTGCAGGCGCTGCCTGTGTCATCCGGAAGACCTCTCTGAACTGTTGCCTTCCTGAGGTCTCCAGAGCTTCCGGTTCTGGTCTAGTCCACTCACTCTGCATCAGCCCTGCACCCTTGCTCATGGTGGGCACACCTCTCTGACACCTCTCCAGGAGACCACTGGAGGCCCACCTAAGTCAAGGCGGTCTGAGTACCCAAGGGCTCAACCTGCGGAAACCCTGGACTGTTATTGGTGAAGTTCCAGCTAGCCTCTGTCTCCTTGTGTGCTCGCTTCCTGGTGGCAGGGCCATACCAATCCTGCACCAGGCCAAGGGACCACCTCCTGCACAAGAGGTTGCCAAGGCCATGGACTCGGCGGAGTCTCATGCCTTGCAGGCCATTCCTGTCCTGGCTTATCATGTCCGAGAACAACAACAGATCTTAGGAGCCTTGACTTCTTCTGTAGAGAAGATGCGTACACAATTAGAGGAATCTGTCATGGCCAACTCAAGGGTTCTTGCTCAACCCTCGCCCTCATGGGCACTACTGGTCCTCTCAGCTCCAGACCATTTTAATGGGGATCCGCGCCTTTGTCAAGGCTTCATAAACCAATGCTATATGCAGTTTTCATTGCAATCCTCGCTGTTTCCTGATGAAGCAACTAAGATCACCTTTATTCTTTCATGCCTGGAGGGGAAGGCCCTGGCATGGGCTTCTCCACTATGGGAGCGTTCTGATGCCATCCTTCGCCAACCCCACCCAGTTCATCTCCATCTTCCAAAGGACCTTTGAGGACCCAGGCCGACAAGCGGTCGCCGGCCACCACCTACTCCACCTTTGTCAAGGCTCACACCTACTTGCTGAGTATACAGTAGAATTCAGAACACTCGCTACTGAACTAGGTTGGCAGGAGGACTACTTAAGGGCACTCTACCTTGAAGGACTATCTCCAGCCCTTAAGGACTAGACTAGACCTTAAGAACGAACTGGCCGCCCGTGAAATCCCTCTCTCTCTGTAAGAATTGATCTCCCTGTTCGGTAGAATTGACTACCGTCTCCGACAACGTCATCAAGAGGTAAGGGCTCTCCGAGCTCCTACTCCATGACCAAGTACAGCGAGCCCATTGAAAGCCTTGCCAGCTCCTCAGCCACCTGAGGAGCCTATGCAAATCAATTATGGTCATTTGACCCCAGAGGAACGGCTCCAATGCAAAAAGGCAGGTCTCTGTTTATACTGCGGTGGTTCTGGACACCTTCTTCAAACCTGCCCTGTGCGTCTGGGAAACTCCAAAGCCTGAGCCCAGTAGGGGTCCCGAGCTTGGGCGCTACTGTTTCTGGCCCTCAACTATCGCTCCCTATCTCCCTCCTAGGGGAGACACGATCCTTTGCTACCACTGCCCTTATAGACACTGGGGTGAGTGGCAACTTCATCATGGAAGATATCATTAAAATTCTTCAAATACAAACCCAAACACTAGCAGTACCTCTCCATATCACCTCGATCCAAGGGGAACACCTCCCTGGTCATATTACTCACCATACCATGACTATTTGCCTCACCGTTGGAATCCTTCATGACGAAGAGATCTCCCTTCTGGTCCTAAGATGGTGCACGCACCCAGTAGTTCTTGGACTTTCCTGGCTCCAGTTACATGCACCCCACTTTGACTGGCAGTCCTTACAGCTAACCCAGTGGGGCCCTCAATGTCAGAATCGCTGTTTACGCCAAGTGTCTCCATCCGTGACCGTGCTCAACACCACAACCCTTCTTGGACTACCTGTCCCATACTCAGACTTCAAAGATCTCTTATCTAAGACTAATGCTGGCATCTTGCCACCACTTCAAGAATTTAATTGTCCCATAGACTTACTACCTGGAACCATGCCTCCTAAGGGCAGAACATATCCTCTATCACTTCCTGAAACACAAGCCATGTCTGAATATATCAAGGAGAACTTAGATAAAGGGTTCATCAGACGCTCTAATTCCCTGGCAGGAGCCAGGTTCTTCTTCATAAAGAAGAAGGATGGCAGCTTAAGACCCTGCATAGACTACAGAGGCTTGAATGTAGTGACTCGTAAGGATCAATACCCACTGTCGCTTATCAGCGAATTATTTGATCGCCTGCAGGGTGCACAAATCTTTACGAAATTGGACCTCCGAGGGGCATACAACTTTGTACGAATCCAACCAGAAGACATATGGAAGACCACCTTAAATATGAGGGTCGGCCACTACAAGTACGTAGTAATGCCCTTTGGGCTTTACAACGCCCCTGCAGTGTTCCAACACTTAATGAATGAGATCTTTCAGGACCTTTTGTACTTTTTTGTAGTAGTATATCTAGATGATATACTAATATTCTCCAAAGATCTAAAGTCCCATTGTTCCCACATCCAAACAGTCCTTCAATGCCTCAGAGACCATCACCTCTATGCAAAATTAGAAAAGTGTATTTTCGAACAACCCAGTCTCCCATTTTTAGGATATATTGTTTCCAACCATGGCTTCACCATGAACCCTGATAAACTCCAGGGTATCCGAGACTGGCCACAACCAGTGGTCCTCTGCGCCCTGCAAAGATTCTTTGGATTTACAAACTACTATTGAAATTTTATTGCTAACTACTCCTCCCTAGCCGCTCCACTTACCTCCATGACTAGGAAGGGATGCGACCACCGAGTGTGGAGTCCCAAAGCCCAGTCAGCATTCCATGCCTTGAAGGAAGCCTTCTATTCCGGCCCATGTCTACTCCATCCGGATCCTAACCATCCCTTCATTGTTGAAGTTGACGCTTCCACCATCGGAGCCAGAGCGGTTCTAAGTCAATACTCCACTAAAGGAACATTAGTACCATGTTCCTTCTACTCACACAAATTCTCCCCCCCTCCCTGAACAAAATTACACTATAGGGGATCGTGAACTACTAGCACTGAAACTTGCCCTCCAGGAATGGCGCCCATGGTTGGAAGGGACACAACACAAGTTCACAATATTTACTGACCATAAGAACCTAGAACATCTAAATCCCAGACAAGCCCGCTGGGCTTTGTTTTTTGAACGCTGGACCAAGGACTCAACCTGCAGAAACCCCAGACTGTTATTGGTGAAGCTCCAGCTAGCTTCTGTCTCCTTGTGTGCTCCGCCTCCTGGTGGTAGGCGCTCTCTGGGTCCGACCAGAGGGCCATACCAATCCTGCACCAGGCCAAGGGTCCACGTCCAGTGCAACAGAAATGAGTTGTTGCTACTACAGCTTCCAGAAATAAATCCACGGTTTTTGTTTTGCTTACATATTCAACTAGATTCGCTCATATTATTATTGGCCTCCTGGGAAGAATATTGGAAATCCTCCAAATTACAGCTAGCATAAAAGCAGATATTCAGGAGATGTATTTGCAAAAGGGAAAAAAAGGGAAAAAAAAGAAAATATTCTTCACGGCCTAAAAAAATTTATTTGGAGTGCACATATAGAAGAACCCTCACAGAAACACCATTAATGGGTTCCATGGCATCTACAAACGTCTCCACAGATGCTCAGCCACTCAAATACATGCATGCATGCCTTTTATTCGCTTCTGACGGCTCAGCCCCTAATACAATTCACTCTGACTTCAGGCTGGTGCAAGTCCAGGAAGAAGCACTGCTGTGCATATTCAGTCTCCATTACCTCCTGTTTTGACACGTCTAAAACGTTTTCATGCTTGGGAAGAAATAATAAGTATAGATTTTAAAAAACATTGAGGTCCACATTCAGCCGCAGGCTGTCTGGGCAAGTTAACCAGACAAAATTACCCGATTAATGTAAACAGGATATTCAGTGACAAAGCCATGCTGCTAACTTTCCCCGATTACAACCCAAGTTATCTGGGTAAATATATCTGGATACTGTATGTTAAGATAGCTTTTCGGCACAACTAAAGTTATCCGGATAACTTAGCCAAATAACACTGAATATTGACATTATCCGGCTAAGTTATCAGGATAACTTAATTCTGCCCTTGAACAGCTCTGATTTATCTGGGTAAGTTTTAGCCATCTAAACACTTTTCTGGATAAGTCAGAAGCAGTGAGCGTGGTGGAATTTGTAACCAGCTAACTCCCGAACTTAACTGGATAAATCTTTTCAAAATAGATCTTATTCTATCATGCAATCAGAATGCATACTGTTTGTTTACTTCCCCCCATAATTTTAACAACTTTCCCATATTTTTAAACACTAGCTAAAGTTTTAAATGTGTAAGTGCTTCTAAAGGATTTTTGCCAAGGGGAATTGCAGTGCTTACCTTTTAAATTCACTTTAACATCAACATGGCTCACACAATCTCTTCTATTCTAAGCCTCTTTTTCTTGCAATCATGACTCTCACACTGATTGTATTACTTCACCCAATTACACTTGCACTCTACACACTATCTACATGTATGCAAACCTTCACACAAACATGAAATTCTTATCTTTTCAAACACACAGCATACATCTATAGGACTATGGATTCTCAGAACTGTAGGAATATCATGAGACACAGTATTGCATATTGCTCAGTTACATTAGCTAGCAGAACTCAAGCACATTGAGTACTCATAGCACTACATAACACTATTACATATATGCATATCACATAACCTAGCCTACTACATTCATATTTCACTCACATTTCTCCCTTATACCACATACACTTCCACTTACAGGTCATCACTCATAACTTTGAATCGCAGACATACAGAGAACTAAGCTGCACATGGTAAATATGACAGAACAATAGAGGCATAAGTTTAACCAAACATAAGAGATGTATTTATAAAAACATTTAGAAAATAAAAATTAAAAAGTAATATTCAGCCACTTTTGCTGTTTGGATTACACTAGAGGCTTTCTGCCTTATTCTTGTCAACGTGTACAAAATGTCTGTTTTGAGCTGAATTATTTATTTATTTAAAATTATTTATATTCCACCCTTAATAGATACCCATGCTGGGTGGATTACAACAACATCAAATATATTAAAACATAATAACAAACAGATAATATAAACTAAAACAATCTGCTATAATAAGTTATCCAACACTGCATCTTCGAACATCATCAATTTTGCAGAAATAAAAAAAGTCTTAGGTTGCTTATGTAATGTTTAGATATTATCAATGTTTTTCAATGAATCTGGAAGGGCATTCTACAAAAAGGTCCAATAAAAAACCCCCCAAAAAGCTTGTTTACAGGTTTCCCTTAATTTTGCATGCTTTATAGTGGGAACCTGCAGTAAAATTTACTTTAGGATCACAGGTTCCGAATAGGCATATATCTTTTTAAAAGTGCCAATAAATAAGACAGACTCTCAGCCTTTAAAACCTTAGAAAATAACATCAACAGTCTGAAGTCAATGCGCATATTAATGGCAACCAATGAAGTTTAACTCAAAGCTGGGACACATGGTCCCATCTATGGGCCCCAGAAATCAGCTGGGCAGTAGAATTCTGCAATAGTTGGAGAGGGCGAATTGTAGAGGCCGGAAGCCCAATAAATAATACATTACAATAATCAATAACAGTAATCGCAAAAGATTGTATGATAGTCCAAAAATCATCTCCACAGCATATGGGCTCATTATTGTCCACCTTGGCTGGAAGGAGCGGCAGTGAAGGCTGAGGGTCTCTGCATTTCACAGGAGGCAGAGGAGGAGGTGGAATCTTCAAGCACTACAGCAGCGTCACCCAAACTGCATTCTTGATCAATTCTTCAGCAGTCTCCTAGAAGGTAAGTTTGAAGTTAGGTTGATTGTATTTGGTGTCCAGAGTTGTTAGCTGGTTTGGATATGAGACAGTGTGTGCTGTAGCTGTACAGTTTGTAATGTGTTTTTCCTGTGTTATTGTAACTGTTGAAGATGAATGATGACTCGTCCGTGGATTTCCTTTTCCCCATCTCACCACCTTTTTGTTGTGGTGGCGCTGTTCGAGACAGGAATGTGGCTTGAAAGGGATGTAATAATGGCTTTCAACACCAAACATGATTCAAGAATCCAGAATTGTCAGCATTTAGGATAAATTACCTTTAATTCAGTCTATTTGGGTAGCCAGTAGACTAGCAGAGGAACACTAACTGCTATCATAAACTAAACTTGTCTCCTCCTATCCTCTGATATAGAATTCTAAGTAAACAGCTAGCTTTGTCCTTCATAAATCCTCATGCAGGCTCTGATGTAATCCAACCTCAGTTCTCAGATTACAGCAGTCTGACCTGCATAAAAGAGTCATGGATTGTATGTCTGAATGCTGAGGAAATAGGCACATTTCATAATACACTTCTGCCCCTAGCTTCACACAACACACTTTTCATTAAAACACGTACACAATAACAAAGTAAGAAAATAAATATGAGGACACGTGCTTTGACAAATCAGTTTTTCTACATTTGTAAGGGTCGAGGGGGACAGGGTAAGCAGGGAGAGGAATTGGAAGGGGCATCAATGTTTCTGTTGCTGCTGCTGGATGCTTTTTACGATCTCAAGACCTGCACCACTCCACTGCCAAAGAAAGCCTTCTGCAATCTATACCTCCATTAACCGATAACGGCCTTTCACTTGAAACATATGTTGTGGTGATGTAAATGTAAGTCTGAGCCTGGCTGTGAATGGCTGTCAGGAATCATGAATAAACAATTTTATTCAGAGTACTGACAGACTGGAGAAGTCTTTCTTCATTAATGGCGTGCTGCTCCTGTGGGTGTAGATCTGTGAATCACTTTGGACAGAATACCCTTCATTTTCATCAGGGCTTCCCAAACCTATCCTGCTGATCCCACAACCAGTAGGGTATTCGGGATAACCAAAATAAATATGATGATCTTAATTTCCATGCACTAGATCTCCTGCGTATGCAAATGAATCTCATGTATATTCACTGTAGATATCCTAAAAACCCCACTGGCTGTGGGGTCACTAAGACAAGTTTGGAAAACCCCGATTTAGATTTTAAAATTCTGTTAATGGCTGTGGAGTAAAATTTGCTTGTTGGCTTTCTGCATAGTTACATTGGGCCAGATAGATTAACAGCTCTATCCAACTTTGGGGAGGACAATAATGAGCCTCCCTGAAATGTGGGACTGCAAGTTCATTTTCAAAATTTGAAAATTTGACCGGCATGCAAAACACAGGTACAAACTACCCACACGCAGTGGCTACAGAAAATCTGCACCTCCTTCCAAAATGTTCACGTTTTATTGCCTGATAGCCTGAAGTAAAATTTATTAAATCAGTATTTGCTCCATATATCCACACATCCTACCCACAGCTACCAAGTGAAAAATATATTCCAGAATTCCTTAGAAAATGAAGTAGAAATAGAAACATGGAATACCTTGATAAGTATCCAAACCCCCTGCCCTCCCCCTTGTACCCCTAACAATTCCAAATATTTAAAGCTGTAGTGTAACCAATCACCTTCAAAAGCACACACCAAATGAATTGGCCCTACCTGTGTTGAACTGGATGATTCACAAGACATGATAAATTCAGCAGTTCCTGTTAGTTCTCTCTCCTGGGTAGTGTATTTCAAAGCAAAGATACAGCCATGAGCACAAAGGAGCTGTCATAAGAACTCTAAGACAAATTGTGGAAAGGTATACATCTGGAGATGGGAATAAAAGTATTGTGAAGTCCTTGAATATCCCTCAGAGCATGGTCAAGAAGATTTATTAAGAAGTGGAAGGTGTATGGCACCACCAAGACCCTACCTAGATCAGGTTGCCTATCCAAACTGGATGACAAAACAAGGAGTCAGATCAGGAAGACAAGCAGGAGGCCAATAGCAAGTTTGAAAGAGCTATAGGATTCCATGATCAAGAATGGTCAAAGTGCACATGTGAGCACAATATCCCAAGCACTCCAAAAATTCTGGCCTGTATGGTAGAATGTCAAATAGGAAGCCATTACTCAAGAAAGTCCACCTTGAATCCCATTTGAAGTATGCAAAGGAGCACTCAGGATATTGTAGCCATGTGGCAAAAAGTTTTCAGGTGTGACAAAACCAAAATAGAAATTTTTGGTCTGAATTCAAAGCTTTATATTTGGTGCAAACCCAATGGAGCACATCACCCTGAGAATACCATTCCTACTGTGAAGCATGGTGGTGCAGCAGCATGTTATGGGGATGTTTCTTATCAGCAGGGATTGGGGCACTTATCAAGGTAGAGGGGATAATATAAGAAGAAATATACGGAAACATCCTTGAGGACAACCTGCTGTCCGCTGCATGAAAGCTGATACTGGAATGGAAGTTCACCTTTCAATATGACAATGACCTGAAGCACACAGCCAAAGCTATACCAGAGTGGCTAAGGAACAAAAAGGTAAATGTTCTGGAGTGACCAAGTCACAGCCTCGACCTCAATCCAATGAAAAATCTATATCATGTTCAAGGGGGTGTAAGCTTTCTATATCCACTGCACCTTGTGCCTTCATTAAAGCATGTGCAAAGTGCGTGCCAGAAACCACACACAGAAATCTGATTATGCAATCTCTGCACTTAATTCCCCTCCTTCAAACTATCTCCACTCCTTTTTCTTGGCTAAAACATTTACACAAGCTGTGCATGCATGCACATTGTTACTCATACAGCAGGCATGGTGGGGGAACAGTAATCAGATCATAAGTAAACATGGGTATACCCACAGACAACCTTCTGATTATTGACCCCAACATGCTTATTGGATCATATCCATCGGTTTTAGACTGAACAAAGAAACATTTGCCCATTATTGTTGGCTTTCTTAAACTACAGGTTCTCAATGAAGGCCACAAGCAAGTCTGGTTTTCAGTAAACCCAATCTATGCAAATCAGCCTTTCCTCAGACTAGAAGCTTGCAAATATATCTGATCAAGGTTCATTAACCAGACCTGCATGTGGCCCTTGCGGAAAACCCTTGCTTCAGACACTTCATTTGCTCAATACCGTATTCTTATGATATTGATACTTTTACTAGTTTAGAATATGTTTTATTGATAAGTAGGGCTTCTGATTCTAGGGATTTTTAAAATACACACTTAGGGGTTATGTTTTCAGATAATTAGGGGGTTTTGGTGGGTACCAGAAATAAGTATTTATCAGTGTTTTTGCAACATATTTTTAGATAGGCTCAGTTTAATAAGATATAAATTGATTTATCTTAAAATGTATACACACTGTGTTGCAGTTTGTGTGTGTGTGTGTGTGTGTGTGTGTGTGTGTATGTGGCTAAAGTAAGGGTGGTAAGATGTGTGTGTGTATGGCTAGGATGGGTGTAGATAGGGTAGGGTGGCAGGATGTGTGTGTGGCTAAAGTAGGCGTGGCAGGGTGAATGTGTGTGTGTGTGTGTGTGTGTGTGTGTGTGTGTGTGGCTAGAGGGGGTGGTAGTGTGGTTGTGTGTTTGGGGTATGTGGCAGGGGGTATGTGTCACTGAGTGGATCCCTTCCCATTGAACTATCCCACCCCTTTCATTCTTCATTCCCTTCCCCTTCCCTCCCAAGCTCATACCTCCTATGCTTCTCCTTTGAGCTCCCTCTTGGCCTACTGCTCCCACACTCCACCTGGAGGGTGGCCAATGTAACCCCAATATTTAAAAAAGGCTCCAGGGGCGATCCGGGTAACTATAGACCAGTGAGCCTGACTTCAGTGCCGGGAAAAATAGTGGAAACTATTCTCAAGATCAAAATCGTAGAGCATATAGAAAGACATGGTTTAATGGAACACAGTCAACATGGATTTACCCAAGGGAAGTCTTGCCTAACAAATCTGCTTCATTTTTTTGAAGGGGTTAATAAACATGTGGATAAAGGTGACCCGGTAGATGTAGTGTATTTGGATTTTCAGAAGGCGTTTGACAAAGTCCCTCATGAAAGGCTTCTAAGTAAACTAAAAAGTCATGGGATAGGAGGCGATGTCCTTTCGTGGATTACAAACTGGTTAAAAGACAGGAAACAGAGAGTAGGATTATATGGTCAATTTTCTCAGTGGAAAAGGGTAAACAGTGGAGTGCCTCAGGGATCTGTACTTGGACCGGTGCTTTTCAATATATATATATATATATATATATATAAATGATCTGGAAAGGAATATGACGAGTGAAATTATCAAATTTGCGGATGATACAAAATTATTCAGAGAAGTTAAATCACAGGTGGATTGTGATACATTACAGGAGGACCTTGCAAGACTTGAAGATTGGGCATCCAAATGGCAGATGAAATTTAATGTGGACAAGTGCAAGGTGTTGCATATAGGGAAAAATAACCCTTGCTGTAGTTACATGATGTTAGGTTCCATATTAGGAGCTACCACCCAAGAAAGCGATCTAGGCATCATAGTGGATAATACTTTGAAATCATCAGCTCAGTATGCTGCAGTAGTCAAAAAAAGCAAACAGAATGTTAGGAATTATTAGGAAGGGAATGGCTAATAAAACAGAAAATGTCATAATGTCTCCGTATCGCTCTATGGTGAGACCGCACCTTGAATACTCTGTATAATTCTGGTCGCTGCATCTCAAAAAAGATATAATCGCGATGGAGAAAGTACAGAGAAGGGCAACCAAAATGATAAAGGGAATGGAACAGCTCCCCTATGAGGAAAAGCTGAAGAAGTTGGGGCTGTTCAGCTTGGAGAAGAGACGGCTGAGGGGGGATATGATAGAGGTCTTTAAGATCATGAGAGGTCTTGAACAAGTAGATGTGAATCGGTTATTTACACTTTCGAATAATAGAAGGACTAGGGGCATTCCATGAAGTTAGCAAGTAGCTCATTTAAGACTAATCGGAGAAAATTCTTTTTCACTCAATGCACAATAAAGCTCTGGAATTTGTTGCCAGAGGATGTGGTTAGTGCAGTTAGTGTAGCTGGGTTCAAAAAGGTTTGGAATTCCTGACTATATCATTTGTTTTAAATGTTATATTCAATAAAAAATAAATTAAAAAAAAAAAGGTTGGGATAAGTTCTTGGAGGAGAAGTCCATTAATGGCTATTAATCAAGTTTACTTAGGGAATAGCCACTGCTTTTAATTGCCAGGTTCTTGTGGCCTTGTTTGGCCTCTGTTGGAAACAGGATGCTGGACTTGATGGAACCTTGGTCTGACCCAGCATGGCAATTTCTTATGTTCTTATGTTCTACAGTCAGGCGGGCTTGGGCTCCCTGCTAACCTGCAGCTCTTGTACACCTCTTCTTGGGTCGGCAGGGCTTGGCTCCCTGATGATCTGCTGCTTTCACAGTGCAAGCAAGGCATGGGCTCCCCTCCAGTCCACTCTAATGATGTTATCCAGCCACTATTTGCAGCAGCTAGATGACATCATCAAAGTACTTAAGGTAGGCCTTTTTTCATTTTTTTTTTTTGGGGGGGGAGCTCAGTTAAAGCAAAAAACCCAATTGCTCATCAGAACACATGAACATAAGAAATTGCTATACTAGGTCAGACCAAGGGTCCATCAAGCCCAGCATCCTGTTTCCAAAAGTGGCCAATCCAGGCTACAAGTACCTGGCAAATACCCAAACACTAAGAAGATCCCAAGCTACTGATGCCAGTAATAGCAGTGGCTATTCCCCAAGACAACTTGATTAATAGCAGTTAATGGACTTGTCCATGATCTTATCCAAACCTTTTTTAAACCCATCTACACTAACTGCACTAACCACATCCTCTGGCAGCAAATTCCAGAGCTCAATTGTACATTGAGTGAAAAAGAATTTTCTCCGATTAGTTTTAAATGTGGTACTTGCTAACTTCATGGAGTGCCCCCTAGTCCTTCTATTATTGAAAGGAGTAAATAACCAATTCACATTTACCCATTCTAGACCTTTCATGATTTTCAATACTTCTGTCATATCCCCCTTCAGTAGTCTCTTCTCCAAGCTGAACAGCCCTAAATTTTTTAGACTTTCCTTAAAGGGGAGCTGCTCCATCCCCTTTATCATTTTGGTCACCCTTCTCTGTTACTTCTCTAGTGCAATTATATCTTTTTTGAGATGTGGTGACCAGAATTGTACACAGTACTGAAGGTATGGTCTCACCATGGAGCGAAATAGAGGCATTATTACATTTTATGATTTATTCACCATTCCCTTGCTAATAATTCCTAACATTCTGTTTGCTTTTTTGACTGCTACGGCACAGTGAGCTGACGATTTCAATGTATTATCCACTATGATGCCTAGATCTTTTTCCTGGGTGGTAGCTCCTAATATGGAACCTAACATCCTGTAACTACAGCATGGATTATTTTTCCCTGTATGCATTACCTTGCACTTGTCTACATTAAATTTCATCTGCCATTTTGATGCCCAATCTTCCAATCTCGCAAGGTCCTCCTGCAATTTATCACAATTTGCATTTGATTTAACTACTCTGAATAATTTTGTATTTTCAAAAGTTTTTATTATGAGTTTTTGCCTCTACGGCCAACTTCATTTCAAATTCTTTCTTAGCCTGCCTTATCAATGGTTTACACTTAACTTGACAATGCTTATGCTTTTTCCTATTTTCTTCAGATAGATCCTTCTTCCAATTTTGAAGGATGTTATTTTTGGCTAAAATATCCTCTTTCACCTCACCTTTTAATCATGTTGGTAATGGTTTTGCCACCCTTCCACTTTTCGTAATGCGTGGAAAACATCTGGACTGCGCTTCTAAGATTGTATTTTTAAATAATATCCATGCCTTTTGTACACTTTTAACCTTTGCAGCTGCACCTTTCAATTTTTTCCTAACTATTTTCCTTAGTTTTTTCAGTTTCCCTTTTGAAAATTTAGCGTTAGAGCTGTAGATTTACATATTGTCCCCCTTCCAGTCATTAGGGATGCTTTATCGCAGTTTTTTAGTTTTAACTGGAAATCAGAAGCCACATTTATAAACTCATATGTAGAGTCAATGGTGCTACCTATTATGTAAGATTGTTAGTAAATATATATTTGGTTCTTCCTGGCCAAATCCCTTTTGAATAAGGCACAATGGGCCTTATTCAAAAGGGACTTTTCTCCAGTCTGTACCTATGGAAAAAGGGTTTTTTTTGGGGGTTTTTTTTTTTTTACTAAATAAGGCCTATTAGGTGAGTAGTACTTCCAACTGCACGTTATACAAGAGGTATCGTCAACAGCATGTTATATATATAAAGGGTGGTGGATGCCTGGAACTGCCTATTAGTGGAAGAGGTGGAGACAAAATGGTAGCAGAATTCAAGAAAGCATAGGATAAACATAGAGGATCCTTAGTTGTGAAGAAGGCAAAGGAAAGCCAGAGATTCATACAGCAACCAAAGAGCGCCCTGACTTTTATGGTCTGGGGAACAAATAAGCATGGAAGTAACTTGCTGATGTAGCTGTTACTACTCTTAACCAATAAACCTGATACTTTTGATGTATCTCCAACATTGCTCTCTGCTTCAACAGCAAGGGGAAAAGGAGAATTAGATTCAGACAGCAACCAACGAGGGACCTGACATTTACAGTCTGGGAAACTGATAAACATGGGGGTAATCTGCACAGCATGGCAGATGCTAGCATAAGCTTGCTGGGCAGACTGGATGGACCATTTGGCCCTTTTCTGCCATAATTTCTTTTTTTTGTGTTTCTATGATCAACTGAGATATGTGACTTTGCAACAGGAAGTAAACTGAACAGAGTAGATAGGCCTTATGGTCTTTATCTGCCATCATATTATATGTTTTTATATATTTAGATACTGCAGAAAGTGTTTCATTAATGTCAAAATTAATTTATCCTTGATCAGGTTTCACTGATGCCCCCTGGTCCTACCATTTACATGTGTGTCTTAAATAGTCTTTCTTATAAACCTATGCATGTTTCTAGTAAATATTTACATGGTGTTATCTCTCCTGAACCTCTTTCTCTCTGTAGTGAACATCTGTTGTCCCTCTAGTTTCTCTTGATATGAGACTCGTTCCAACCCCTTTATAAGCTTTGATTTTCTTCTTCAAACTCCCTCAGTCTCACACATATCCATCTGGTAATAAGGCAAACAAAATTGTACTTGTTATTCCAGATGACATCCTATCAAAACCCTATATAGAGGTAGCATCACATCCTTTTCCTTAGTGCTAATTCCATTTTTCAGCTCCTTTGAAGCTCTCACAGCCACAGCCGGATACTATAGCATCACTTTTAGTTTATATTCCTTTTGGATGGCTAAGGGATTTCCTAACTTGTATGACCTTAAATATCTCCTCCTAATTTAAAAGCAGCCTGGTTATTTTTGCCTCCCAAGTGGATTGCCATACATTTATCAACTTAATCCTCTAATTTGTCAAAGACTCTGTAGCTTTTCAACATCAGATACATTGCTTGCTACACCACTAAGTTTAGTATCATCTACAAATATTGTTGTTAACTGTCACCCCTTTATGTAAACTATTAATAAAGAAATTGAAAAAAGGCCCCAGTGCAGATCCTTGTGGCACTCCATTTTCTACCATACATCAGTCAGAGCATGCACCATTTATTCCTAGCTTCTGTATCCTGTCAGTTGACAGTCTATTTGTGTATTGTTTGGGATGTTGTGTGACTTTTTAAATAAGTTTTGCAAACATTCAAGAGCATTGCAAAGTCCAGGCAAATTATATTCACACTATTTCCTCTCTCAATGTCTCTCATAGCAATGGTCCTAGGCCCATGCTACACCTCTGCACTATCTCCATTGATCTCTAAAGGCCTGATTTACCAAACTTATTTTCCCATAAACAAATGCTATAACAGGCCCTAATTGGTTTGTTATCTTCCTTAATGATAAATCTTAATATGATCCCTGGTATCTGTGTTAGACTAGCTGAGCTGTAATCTTTCATCTCACTTCTGTTTCCTTTTTATTTAATATTAGCAATTTGCTTTCCCCTATCTTCTGGCAGTATTTCTCTCTCCAGAAATGTCTGATAAACATTATTCAGTGGCTGGGTATTAACATCCTTTAGTTTCTATTGCACCCTCAGGTAAATTTCAACATTCCCAGCATTTTGCTTGTGTTTAGATAATCATCTTTTTCTGCATTCATTGTTTTCTTTTAAGTACTTAATTTCTTCATTATGTCCTTATCTGCTTAGTCTCTGTCTTCTCATATTTTGAAAAAAGTAACACAGAATACTTTTTTGGTATATTAACCTTACTTAAATCATCCTCGATATTATTATTTTCTCAGTTCTATATCCTCATTTAATTATACTGTCTTAATTATTATTTAATAGCAAATCTAGAGTTGTATTCTCTCTTGAAGATTCTTGGATTACTTGAGTAATAAAGATCTCTTAGAAAATGTATAAACAAGCAATCTCATCACTGAAATAACTCATTTTAATATCCAGGACATGGGAAACTAGTTGATGTGTGAGCAAGAATCCTCCTGCAGCCAGGCAGGTAGAAGGGGTACGCAGGTGCTGCATATCCCTAGGCCAGGCTCCATTTAAGCCGCCTGTGAAATTTGGGAACCAAGCTAGGGCAGGTCCCTGAAGTCTGAAGAGGTAGAACTATGTGTTGCGTCCGTCGGTCTCAGACGGCTTCGACCCTTGTACCTTACCTTTTTCTCTGCTCTCCCCGCTAGCTTTGGAAAGATGGCCACCATCGCGTCTGCAAGCCGCTCTCTCCGGCAACCCCGGAATCGCCATGGCATTGCCTCCCGCCATGTTCCTCCAAAGGGCCTCCTAGGGTGCACACGTGCGCTACCCACATCTTTATTCCAGCTATGGCGCGAACCTTGGGGGCGTACCCCTCAAGTGACATCACACCATCCGGGTATTTAGCCTACGTTTGTTTGCTAGCTCATTGAGTTAGTAAGGACTTGGATTAGGATTGGACTCGTCGGGTCTAAGCTACTCTGCCACTTCCGTGCTGCCGCTGGAAGCTCTCTCTCTACCCTTCGGGGTATTTTCTAACCTGGGTACCTGCTCCTCGGGGGCCCTCTGCTTTCCTTTCAGGTGCCTTACTGGGATCAGGTACTCGCTCATCGAGGGCCTGCTCTCCCTGCCTTGGTGCCTGCAACCATCTACTTCAGCCTGGTGGAATCGCCAACCTTACAGCTACCATCTAGTGAGTAATCTAATTCTCAGTCTGTCTCATCTACAGCTTTGCCGTGCTGGGAAACCTACACCTATATAGGTGAGACGGGTTCCCTCTGCCGAGGGTCACTGTACAATAAAAGTTATAACCCTGTGTTTGTGGTCCTGAGTCTAGCCCAGTACTGTGGCTCCCCACGGGGCTTCTCCGGCTGGGCATGGTCATCTGCCACAGTACCCAAGAATCTACCCAAACACCGCTAAACCATAACAGATTGCTAACTCCATGGATTCGGCTCAGCTCACCACATTGCAGGCCATTCCAGGCCTGGCCCAGCCAATCTCTGAACAGCATAACGTGCTGGAGAATTTGACTGCTGAGTTTAACCAGCTGCACACACAGATGAACTTATCAACCACCACAGGTAAAGAAGTTACACCGCCAGAAGTGACAGTCAAGACTATTGTACCTCTATCTGCTCCAACACTCTTCTCAGGGGAATTTTGGAAATGTAGAGGATTTATCAACCAATGTTGCATGCACTTTTCCATGCAACCTAACCATTTTCCTACAGCCTATTCCAAGACCACTTACATCTTGTCTTATCTGGACGGAAGAGCATTGGTTTGGGCCTCTTCGCTGTGGAAGTGCGATGATCCTATCCTACATGATTTTGCCGGGTTCCTTGAACTGTTCAGATCCGTTTCTGATGACCCTGCCCGGCACACTACCGCAGGATCCTTGTTGGTTCATCTGAAGCAAGGTACTAAACCTTTATCAGACTTCGCCATAGAATTCAAGACACTGGCGTCTGAATTACATTGGGACCCTAAATGCCAGAGGAACCTCTTCTTTGAAGGACTGAACTCTCGTTTGAAAGACGAGCTGGCTGCTCGTGAGATGCCTGAGACCTTGGCTGAACTGGTTACGTTGGCAACAAGGATTGATCACCGACTTCGTGACAAGGTTCAAGAGACCAAGACTCCCAGAAGACCCCTTCAGGGCGAAGCTCGAGTTAAGTCTACACCCAGGCCTGTTCCCTCGGGTCCAGTTGCTGGTGAAGAAGAACCAATGCAACTAGGCCGCAGTCACCTGACATCAAAGGAGAGAAGAACGCGGAAGAAATTGGGACTATGCATGTATTGTGGACAAGCTGGCCATGTTGTACAAACATGCCCTATATATCCGGGAAACTGGCAGACCTAAGTCCTGCGGGAGGACTCTTCTTAGGTCTAAATGCACCCTCTCCTCCGCTTTCTCTTCCTGTATCCTTGATCTGCGGACCCCTATCAGACTCTTGCCCTAGTGGACTCAGGGACAGGAGGCAATTTCAATTTGCAACGATTAGTGGAGCACTTGCGGATTCCCACCACTACTATGATGTCTCCGCTACTCCTATCTTCGATTCATGGGGAGCCCTTACTGGGCGAAGTGACCCAGCTCACCGAACCAGTGTGTTCACAGATCGGTGCTCTCCATTCTGAAACTATCTCCTTCTTTATACTAGAGAAGGCCATGCACCCTATAGTACTGGGGCTACTGTGGCTGCAGCAGCATATGCCTCAATTCAATTGAGCCACTCTGGAGCTTTCACCTTGGGGCTCAGATTGCCATGGTAAATGTCTGATGGAGGTCTCTCCTATACTCTGCATGCCAACTACCCCATTGATGCCTGGGTTGCCGCCTCAATATGCATCTTTCCAAGATATATTTTCCAAAGAAGCTGCAGACGTACTACCACCACACAGATCTTATGACTGTGCCATCAATTTGAAGCCTAACACTGAACCACCCAAAGGAAGGGTCTACCCTCTCTCCATGGTAGAAAATAAGGCCATGTCTGAATACATACAGGAGAACCTTCAGAAAGGCTTCATAAGACCCTCCAAGTCTCCAGCCGGCGCAGGCTTCTTCTTTATGGGGAAGAAGGATGGTACGTTGCGTCCATGTATCGACTACAGAGGTCTAAACGAGATCACTATGAAAGACCACTATCCCTTACCACTCATCTCAGAGCTATTTGATAGACTACAGGGAGCCAAGATATTCTCAAAGCTTGACATCAAGGGAGCCTATAATCTAGTTCGCATCCGCTCTGGCGATGAATGGAAGTCAGCCTTCAATACCCGGGATGGGCATTTTCAATATCTAGTGATGCCCTTTGGCCTGTGCAACGCCCCGGCTGTCTTCCAAACATGATGAATGACATTCTGCGTGATCTTCTCTACAAATGTGTCGTTGTGTACTTAGATGACATCTTGATATTTTCCCAGGACATGAACACTCATCTGGAAGATGTCAAAAGGGTGCTGCAAAGACTCCACGAGAATCGTCTATACGCCAAGTTGTGTAAGTGCAAGTTTCACACGGAATCAGTACCTTTCTTAGGGCATATTGTTTCCAACCTAGATCTCCAGATGTTCCCACAGAAGCTGTAGAGCATTAAGAAATGGACACAACCCACAGGTCTAAAGGCTCTTAGACAATTTCTGGGATTTACCAACTACTACAGAACATTCATCAAGAACTACTCCTCACTAACTGTTCCGCTTACAGCTATGACTAAGAAAGGTGCCAACGTCGCCAATTGGTCTACGGAGGCAGTAACAGCATTCCAGAAACTGAAAGACGCCTTCTCGAGCAAGCCATGCCTCCGACATCTGGATCCAAACAGGCCCTTCATCGTTGAGGTCGATGCCTCAGATGTAGGCGTAGGGGCCATGCTAAGCCAGGCTGGTGACTCTAAGATCTTACACCCAAGTTCTTTTTTCTCCCAACACTTCTCGCTAGCAGAGAAGAACTACGGCATAGGAGATAAAGAATTGCTGGCAATAAAGATGGCATTCAAGGAATGGCACCCGTGGCTTGAAGGTGTGCAACATCAGATCACAGTCTTCACGGATCACAAAAATCTGGAGTACCTCCGCCATGCTCAGCACCTATAGGCAGGCGAGATGGTCCCTGTTCTTCAACAGATTTGACTTTGTGCTGAAATATCGCCCTGGAGATAAGAACGTCAGAGCTGATGCCCCATCTCGCTCATTTCTCTCTGAGGATGTACCTGATGAACCCCAACATATCATCAACCCGAAAAGAGTTATCTTGTCAGCTACTCATCCAGTACCTGCGGGTAAGACCATGGTACCCAAGAACTTGAGAAAAAGCTGTTAGCTTGGGCTCATGACTCTAAACTGGCTGGACAGCCTGGTCAATGCAGAACTCTGGCAAAATTACAGAAGTACTACTGGTGGCCCACCATGAAGGAAGACACGTTTTCCTACGTTGCTTCTTGTTCCAATTGTGCCTGACAGAAACCGCCGCCTGGTCATCCTTGGGGCCTACTCCAACCCTTGTCAGTGCCAGATGAGCCCTGGACTCACATAGCTACAGACTTTGTGGTAGACTTACCATTTTCAGGAGGAAACAACACGATCTGGATAACAGTGGATCATTTCTTGAAGATGGCTCACTTCGTGGCTCTCCCTGGCTTGCCCTCAGCCATGGAGCTCGCAAAGTTTTTCATCGCTCACATTTTTCACCTATATGGCATGCCAAAGCACATCGTCTCTGATAGAGGAGCCCAATTCACAGCTAAGTTTTGGAAGGCATTGTGCAAGATGTTTGATATCTCTCTCCACTTCACTTCTGCATACCATCCTCAGTCTAACGGGCAAACGGAGAGAAGGAATAGGACACTCAAGCAGTTCATTCGTGCCTATGTGGATACTCGGCAAAATAATTGGGCTGAACTGTTGCCCTGGGCTGAATTTGCCATCAACTCTCATCCAGCAATATCTACTGGATCAACACCATTTGAAATGGTCTACGGACGACTACCATCACTACCCCATACCACTTCCATTTTCAGTGTTGTCCCCGGCAGCTCAATCTACTGCCAAAGATATTCAACAACTTTGGACTAAAACTAAAGAGATGCTTCATAATGCAGGACAAAGAGCAAAGAAAGGCTATGACACTCATCATGACAAAGGCTCCAGAATTTTAGCCTGGTGACAAAGTCTGGCTATCTACAAAACATCTAAGACTCAAGCTACCATCAGCTTGTTTTGCTCCACACTTTGTCGGACCCTTTCCCATTCTCTGACGACTAGGTACTCTTACATACAGTCTGAAACTTCCACCAGCATTGAAGATTCATAATGCGCTCCATGTCTCACTATTGAAACCATTAGGGATGTGCAGAGGGACCACATACGTTACATACGGTATTCATATTCGTGGGGGGGGGGGGCAGATATCTTGAAATTGGCAAAGGGGGCCCCGATCTGTTCATGCATTCCATTCTTATTCGTTTCCCGGCTAAAATTTAATTAACTACAACCCCCCACCCTCCTGACCCCCTCAAGACTTACCAAAACTCCCTGGTGGTCCAACAGGGGTCCGGGAGCCATCTACTGCACTCACGCCGTCGGCTGCCGGTATTCAAAATGGCGCCGATAGCCTTTGACCTTACTATGTCACAGGGACTACCGGTGCTATTGGTCGGCCTCTGTCACATGGTAAGAGCAATGGATGGCTGGCGCCATCTTGTGCTCCTATCATGTGACGGGGCTGACCAATGGTACCGGTAGCCCCTGTGACATAGTAAGGGCAAAGGCTATCGGTGCCATTTTGAATACTGGCAGCCAACAGCCTGAGTGCAGGAGATCATTCCAGGACTCCCGCTGGACCACCAGGGACTTTTGGCAAGTCTTGGGGAGGTCAGGAGGGTGGGCACTTAATATTAATTTATTCGCTCCTTCACTGAAAGGACCAATCACCTTTCAGAAGGCTATCCTGAAAGGACCAATCGGGAACAGCCCTGCCGGGGAAGGTTCTCCGGTAGGGGTCCCAGCCCACGGGAGGGAAAAGATTTGAAGTTTTCAAAGGGCTTTCCTAAGGACCTCCACTCAGGTACTGAACCCCCAGACTACTTGGCCCATCAGGCCAGACCTTGAAGTTGGTCTGTCCGTCGTCGTCCCCCCCCCCCGAATCTTACCTGAACTGCTTGGCCTATCCAGCCAGATCTCGGGACGAGGGAGCTTAGGCAGGTCAGACATAGGTGCCCAGCCAAGTCTTCTAGGCACCCGATGTCCAGGACGGGCTAGAGGCACACAATTTTCCCTAGTGCGTCCTTTTTAATGCAGCAGGTCATTTAAATATGGCATTGGGTCCCCGGGAGAGGTGGTTGGGCATGCATTAAGAAAGTGGGCGCTCAGCATTGAGCACCCACTTTCTACGCACCAATACTGCATCGGCCCCCATGGGAGGTGACTCAGAGGAAGAGGACCCTGAGGCAGGGTTTTCCATACAATAGGACTTTTAAGTTGTTATAGTTTTCTTTGCCATACTGCCTAAGAAGGATACAGCTATAAACTGAAAACGAAAGGAAAGTTTTAATAGAAGTATATGAGGGAAGCTACACATGTATGATGAACAGGGCAGAAGCTGGTGGGGCTATAACCTGGTTGAAGTTTGGGGTTGCTTGTTGTGCTGAGTCCTGCCCAGGTTACGTTGCTGTGCTAGGGGAGTCTGGTGTATTCAGGAGGGGAGAGAATGTGGGCAATGGTAGCAGAGTACAGACTGGTCTTATAAGAGAACAGAGACTTGGTGGCAGGCTCAGGAGTAAATGGCAGGGAGGAAAAACATAGGAATAATACTGCGTGTGAATTAAAAAGCTGTATTTGTGAGATGTCCAGAAGCAAAAAAAAAAACAGGCTTAATTAGTAAGCTGTATGTGGGAATTGCTTGGAGCAGATCCCCCGCCCCCCTCCCCCAAATTGTCAAGTAGATTTTTCCCTGCTTAGTAAAGCAAGTAGTTGAAATGTACTAGAATGAACTCAGTCCCAGTAATTAAATGTTTGGCCTTACCAGCCAGGGCTAGCTACATAGCAGGGATGCTCCTAATTAATGGTACTAGTTGCCTCCGTGAAACTCTTGTGTCCCAGAGAAGTGAATACGCTCTACTTGACAGAGTATCCCGATACTGCTTAGGCTGGTGAAAGTGACTGGAAGCCTGATTAGTCTCTGCCTGAGAGTTTAGTGGGGCTGGAATGGGAACTGCTTTGCTTGAACCTAAGAATGTTGCCTCTGATTTTGTAATGGAAGAATTATAATGCTGCTGGGGAGGTAAAAGCTGAGATTTACCTGAATGGAGATGGCACCAGGGACGTTTAATAATAAAATAATAAAAGTAACTAGAAGAATGCATCTGCTTCATGGACTTGTTTTTTTGGTTATTAAGAGGCAGTTCTAGTTTTGCCAGCCAGAAGATGTCATTGTGATCCCTAGTGGGAAGAAAGGGGCAATCGTGATATCACCAAGCACTCTGCCCAGCACTATGAAAGCAGGGGACCTAGGAGCAGTAAATTAGAATTCAGGGCACAGTTTGCTTGATTATAGATTAGCTGGCACCCCAGCATAGGACAGCTACAACCCTAAACCCACTGGACTTGCAGGCCCCAAGACCCCTGCCTCGACACAATCACCTACTTTGTGGTCACTACACCGGCAACAAATTCTAGGCTGTATTGCTGATTTTTAATATGGTAACATAGTAATGAGAGCAAAAAAGGACCAAATGGCCCATCCAATCTGCCCAGCAAGCTTCTTATGGAAGTATCTGCCGTGCCGTGCCGTGCAGGATACTCCGATGCTTCTCTTAATGGTAGCAACTTCTGCTCCATGCAGTTATTCCCAAGCCTTATAGTAACCCATAAAAAACGTACTGTTAGCATTTTTACTGGGTGATGAGCCTTCTTGAAAATTCTGATAGTACTGACGTGTTTTGCCTATGGACTTTGCCTTAGAAGCAGTCCTGTGCTTTTTCACTTATGCCTGTGTATCAGTATCCCAGACTGTAAAAGTCAGAGCCCTTATTGGTTGTCGTCTGAATCCTATTCTTCTTCCTCCCCAACCACTATCAAAGCGGAGAGTGATGTTGCAATTGCGTCAAAAGCATCCAGGCTTATTGGTTAAGAGTACAATTTCCTTGCCTTTTGCTAAGGGTAGCAATTGCTGCTCCATGCAGGTTACCCCCATGCTTATCAGTTCCCCAGACAGTGTATATTGGGGCCCTCATTGGCCGACTCCCCATTTCCTCCTGCCTTTGAAGTGGAGAGCAATGTTGCAGTTGTAGCAAAAGTATCAAGGCTTATTGGTTTAGGGTTGTAATATTGCTCCATGCAGGTTACCCCCCCCCCCCCCCATGCCTTCTGTTTATTCCTTAGACAACTGGTACTGGGATATACAAATGGGGAAAGTGTTTCTGTTACCAATGATGACCACATGATCTCCAATGATCACCAGACAGTGTCCTTTATAAGAAGCAACAAGTTACCTCCATGTGCCCTATTCTTCATTTACATCTTCTAGTCTTTAGGGATCCACAGTGTTTATCCCATGCCACTGTTGCATCCATCGGTCTCAGATGGCTTCAACCCTTGTGCCTCACCTTTTTCTCTGCTCTCCCCGCTAGCCTTGGGAAGATAGCTACCGTCGCATCTGCAAGCCGCGCTCTCCGGCATCCCCGGAATGACTATGGCGTTGCCTGCCGCCATGTTTCTCCCATGGGCCTCCTAGATTGCGCGCGCGTGCTACCCATGTCTTTATTCCAGCTATGGCGCGAACCTCGGGGGCATCCCCCTCAAGTGACATCACACCATCCGGGTATTTAGCCTGCCCTTACATGCTAGCTAATCGAGTTAGCAAGGACTGGATACTGGATTGGATTCGTCCAGTCTAAGCTACTCTGCCGCTTCTGTGCTGCTGCTGGAAGCTCTACCTTGTCCTTCAGGGTATTCTCTAACCTGGGTACCCGCTACTCGGGGGCCCTGTGCTTTCCTTTCAGGTGCCTTACTGGGGATCAGGTACTTGCTCCTCGAGGGCCTGCTCTCCCTGCCTCGGTGCCTGTTACCATCTACTTCAGCTTGGTGGAATTGCCAACCTTACAGCTACCATCTAGTGAGTAATCTAATTCTCAGTCTATCTCATCTATAGCATTGCCATGCTGGGAAACATACACTGGAATCTCCCTATACCAACTTGTTGAGACGGGTTCCCTCTGACGAAGGTCCCTGGACTGCTACCTCTGGATCACTTCACTACTGCCACCTCTGGTGGTATACTACAAGCTGTATAATAAAAGATCTAACTCTGTGTTTGTGTGTCCCGAGTCTAGCCCAATACTGTGGCTTCCCATGAGGCTCCTCCCCTTAGGTGTGGTCATCTGCCACAGTACTCAAGAATCCACCCAAACACCGCTAAACCATAACAATTTTTTGACTGTTTTTGACTGTTTTTGTCTTTACCACCTCCTCCAGAAGGGCATTCCAGGCATTCAGCACCCTCTCCATGAAGAAATATTTTCTGGTGTTGGTTCTGAGTCTCCTCCCCCCCTGGAGTTTCATTTCATGATCCCTAGTTCTACTGATTCCTTTCCAATAGAAAAGGTTTGAAGTTTGGGCATCATTAAAACCTTTCAAGTATCTGAAGGTCTGTATCATATCTCCCCTGCACCTCCTCTCCTCCAGGGTATACATATTTAGATCCTTCATCCTCTCCTCATAAGACTTCCAATACTGACCCCCACACCATTTTGGTTGCCCTTCTCTGGACTGCCTCCATCCTGTCCCTAACCTTTTTGAGATACAGGCTCCAGAACTGAACTGTTGCAGATCTTAGTGACATCCACAAATAGACAAACTTTACCTTCTATAGCTTCCACAATGTCGTTTACAAAGATAATGAACAGAGCCAGTCCAAATATTGATCCTTGTGGCACTCCACTTAACATATTTTTCTCTTCAGAATAGGTTCCATTTTTCATTACCCGCTGTCTCCTGTCATTCTACCAGTTTGTAATCCACTTCACCTCCTTGGTGCTGACTCCCAAATTTCACATTTCATTCACAAGCCTCCTATGCAGGACTTACCAAAACTTTGCTGAAATCCAAGTAAATGACATTGAGTGCTCTTCCTCGATCCAATTCTCTAGTCACCCAATCAAAAAAAACAAGAAATCAATCAGATTTGGCAGACAGGATTTTTCCCTGGTGAATCCATGCTGCCTTGGATCCAGCGACTTACTGGATTCTAGATAGATCACTATTCTTTCAGCAGAGTCTCCATTAGAAATGTGCATTCGTTTATCACAAATTAGGCAATTTCAACAAAATTGCCTAATTCGTCCTGGTTCGGGAGACCCGAACCCCGAAACAGATTTTCCCCAAACTACGAGGAAAATTCATTGTTCGGGTTAGTGCGAGGGGGAGGGGCACCTTTATTTAAAAAAACAAACAAACCCACCCCAACCCTTACAATTTAGTTTATTACAAACCCCCCACACTCTGAACCCCCCCAAACTTGCCTAAAATCCGTGGTGGTCCAGTTGGGGTCCCGGGAGTGATCTCCCATGCTTGGGCCGTCGGCTGCCAGGAAACAAAATGGTGCCGGTGGCCCTTTGTCCTTACCATGTGACAGGGGCTACCGGTGCCATTGGTTGGCCCTTGTCCCATGGAAGGCGCAATGGACGGCCGGCGCCATCTTGTGCTCCTACCATGTGACAGGGGCCGACCAATGGCACCGGTAGCCCCTGTGACATAGTAAGGGCAAAGGCTATCGGTGCCATTTTGAATTCTGGCAGCCGACGGCGTGAGTGCAGGATATGGCTCCAGGACCTCCGCTTGACCACCCCAAGACTTGCCAAAAGTCACTGGTGGTCCAGCGGGGGTCCTGGAGTGATCTCCTGCACTCATGCCATCAGCTGCCAGTATTCAAAATGGTGCCAATAGTCTTTGCCCTTACTATGTCACAGGGGCTACCGGTGCCATTGGTCAGCCCCTGTCACATGGTAGGAGCACAAGATGGCGCCGGTCGTCCATTGCTCCTTTCATGTGACAGGGGCCGACCAATGGCACCGGTAGCCCCTGTCGCATGTGTTACGATCCCCCGTGTTGCTGCGCTACAGGAGGTATCTCACCTTTCCACTGGAGGCCGCTTCTAAGCCAGGGCCTTGCCTGTGTACCATCCAGGATTTGCTCCAGGGCCTGGAAGGTCTAGCTGTTCCTGAGGCCTGCCTGTGGCTTGCTGGCTGGGTTTGGACTTCCTGGTTCGGCCATGCCCTTCTCCCTAGGGGCTGGCCCGCAGCTCTCCACCTCATTTATAGGGCCCGTAAGGGGCGGTCCAGATGAACTCCTCCCAGGGAGTTGCCCATATCAGCTGTATAAAAGGACTTTCACTCCACTTCCTGTTGCCTTTGGATTGAGCTTTACAGTTGTCTGTACCTCTTCCTCGATCCAGGTCCTCGTGGTCTCGCTTGCCTTGACGGCTCCCGGTCCTGTCTTTTGCCTTGATGTTTGTTCCGGATGTTCCTGATGTCTGTTCCTGACCCAGTGCCTGATCCAGTTCCTGATGTTCCTTCCTGCTTTAGGCTGCCAGGAGTGCAGCAAACCTGCTTTAGGCTGCCAGGAGTGCAGCAACCTGCCCTACCTTGACTGCCAGGAGTGCAGTAACCCACCGCTTCCTCTTCCCTGCACTTGTCCGCTCCCGCGTTTGTAGGACAGGTTGGTCCGTGACCAGTCCAGCCGTGCTGGCTGTGTAGGGCGCCCTGAGAGACAGTGCCCATGTCTTGCTTCAGCCCTTGCCTGTGATGTCTTGTTTCAGCCTCGTCTAGGATGTCTTGCTTCAGCCCTTGCCTTTGATGTCTTGCTTCAGCCCCGTCTTGGATGTCTTGCTTCAGCCCCCGTCTGATGTCTTCAGTGTTCTAAGGACTCTGTCTGCCCTCGTCCTCTGTCCGGCCTGCCGCCCTATGCCGTTACCCAGCGGCAGGTCTGAAAGGGCTTGGAACAGTCGGAGGACCATTCATCAATCAACATAGCGTTGTTGGTTGCCAGGGGCGTGCAGGTCTGGCTGAGGGTCAGACTCTGCTCCTACTCCTGCTTCCGTACCTGCCCGGCTCACCTCCCTCGGTGTGGCTTGGGGCTCCTCCCTAAGTCCTGCCGTGGCCCAAGGGCTCACCACCTGCTACAGAGGCGACCGCACTCCTCGCGCTCGTAACAACAGCATGGTAAGGGCAAAGGGCCACCGGCGCCATTTTGTTTCCTGGCAGCCGACGGCCCGAGCGCGGGAGATCGATCCCAGGATCCCCGCTGGACTACAACAGATTTTAGGCAAGTTTTGGGGGGGGTCCGGAAGGTGAGGGGGTGTAATAAACTAAATTGTAAGGGTCGGGGTGGGTTTTTCGTTTTTGAAGAAAATCGCCGAACCAAAAAAAAATGACCCGTTGGAAAACGAAGTTTTCCAGGGGTCGCCCGAGCCGACATGCAAAAACTAAACACATCTCTAGTCTCCATTAATTTTTCCACCACTGATGTGAAGCTAACCGGCTAGCACTCTTGTAAAATGGGACCACAACCGTTCTTCTCCAATCCCACGAAACCACTCCCATTTCCAGGGATCTATTGAACAGGATTTTCAATGGACCCTCCAGGACATCTCTGAGCTTCCATAGTATCCTGCCCCTTGGCCTTGTCCACTTTCAGTTTTCCTAGCTCTTCCCATACATTATCTCCTGTAAAAGGAGTTGTGTCTATCCCATTCCCAATCTATGGTCTTGTCAACCAGCAATGGTCCTTCTTCAGGGTCTTCTTTTTAGTGAACACAGATCTGAAGTACTTGTTTAATATTTCTATTTCTTCATCTATCTCTACACCTTGATCCTTATCACCATTCAATTTCACTATACCACTTCAGACCTGCCTTCTTTCTCTGATATATCTGATAATTCTGCATCTCTATTTATCTCTTTGGCAATCCTTTCTTCTGCTTGACCTTTTGCTTTCCTGATTTTTTTCTTCGTCTCCCTCAGTTTCACCAGGTAGCCTTCCCTGTGTTCTTCTTTTTGGGATACTTTATACTTCCTGTATGCTGTTCTTTTTACCTTTATTTTTTTCAGCCACCTCCTTTGAGAGCCAAATTGGTTTCCTTTTCCTTGTAAATGTATTACTTTTCTAATATATAGATTTGTTGCCTTTGTAATAGCTCCTTTTAATTTGGCCCACTGTTATTCCATGAAGCCCATTTTCTCCTAATTCTTCCTCCAGGTACATTCCCATTTTGTCAAAGTCCATATTTTTGAAATTCAGAACTCAGGTTTTTGTGTGACTTCTCTGTATCTTATTTGAGAAATCAAACCATATCGTCTGATGATCACCGGTGCTCAGGTGGGCACCTGTCTGGACATTATAGACATTATCCCCATTAGTGAGCTCTAGGTTGAGTTTCACATCCTCCCTCATGGCTTCCATTACCATTTGTTTGATCAAATCCCCTTGAAGGGCATCCACTATTTCTCTACTTTTTGCAGATTCTGAAGAAGGGATACTCCAATCAACATCCTGTAGATTAAAATCTCCATCACTCAACACTTCTCCATTCTTTCCCACTTTTCTGATGTCTTTCACCAGATTTTGATCCAGGTCTTCAGTTTGGGTTGGAGGCCTGTAGGCCACATTAATATAAATGGAAGAACCATCGTCTTGTTTTAGGATAGACCATAATGCTTCCTCCCTATCCCACATCCCATGCATTTTGATTGCACTGATATTGTTTTTTACATAAAGTGCTACTCCTCTCCCTTTTCAGTCATCTCTGTCCTTGTTTAGCAAGTTATAGCCTGGGATGGCTGTATCCTAGTCATGAGACTCCATGAACCATGACTCCATAATGGCAATAATGTCCAAGTCTGCCTCCATGGGTTTAAAGCTTTGCATTGCCTAATGCCATCTTGAATTGCTTTCACTTTAAAATTATATGTTCCTATTTGCCAAATTCAGTCACAGGGATGAAGTTTATTTGAGGTTCCATCATTTCGCCATATCAGATTGTGTGAAAGTAGAGAGCAGCTATTTGCTATTGCTGTTCTTGCACTTTGGAAATCTTTACTGGAGGATTTAAGGAATGAATCCTGTGTGACCTTCAGGAAAAGGTTAAAAAGATACTTCTTTGAACAGGCATAATTCAGTTTATTAAAGTTAGCATTTAGAGGTCTATATTCAGACACAGTCCAGATAGCAATCTTAGGCCTGAATTTTCCATTCTCGCTGAGAATGGTGAATTCTGGTGGTAACGGGGGATGGGGGGGGGGGGCGGGCCTGTGAAAGCTGGCAGTGATCGCACCAACATGGTGTTATCGCTGCTGGCTTTCGCACCCAATAGCAACACCGCCAATAGCGCCACCGTGAAAGGTGGTGCTATTAGGCGCACTACTGGCAGCAATAACGTGGCTTACCTTATCATCGCCAGCAAAGATACCGCCACGTCTGCCTCCTTGCCGCCCCAACTCCTCCCCTCCCCGCCCCAACTCCGCCCCCCGCTTGCTATTGCATGCGAAAAGTTCCTTTTCGCATGCGATACGGATAGAAAATAACCCCCTTAGCTGGATAAACTTTGGAGGCATATTCAAAAGTGTAGCCACAATACTGAATATAGCCAGCTATGTTAACTAGTTCATTGGCTAACATTAGGTTAGGACAGTTCTTTGACTCGATCAGACTTAGTGTAGCGCTCACCCCGCCAGGAGGGCGGAGTGAGTGATCTGATAGTAATCAGCTCCTCCCGAGGGGAGGAGTTGGCAATCTGATAGACTTGGCTCCTGTAGGAGGAGAGGTTAGCAATCTGTTAGTGCTCTGCTCCTCCAGAAGGGAGGAGTTGGCAAAGTATTATGCTTTGTTGCTGTAGAAAGAGGAGCCAGCAACCTGTATGATCCTCACGGGGAGCAGGCTATCTGATATGGTCCGATGTGGGTTGGCTCCCACAGAGTAGCAGATGTTGATACCACTCTATTAGTGTAAGGAGTAACACTTAGTAGAAATAGTGAATCCCTGGGCCGATGGCAGATGACAGCGCCCTCAAGTGGAGATCCTGAGAGGGACCACCGGCTAGGCTGGAGTATTGAGACAAACACAGATAGTTATTTATTAGACTGGAAGTAGAAACACCAGAGGTGGCAGTAGTGAGCTGATGTGCCCAGCAGGGCTTAAGTCCTTCAGATACTGGAATTACGATCTCTGAGTTGCTGAGCTGTAAGGAGAGACTATAGTTAGTGAGTAGACACTTGTAGATATCTATAATGTCTTCTTATGCAACAGAGAGTCTTCAATATTCAGGAACAGGAGCCGCAGGCGAATACTGGTTCCTATAGGCAGTCTGAAATAGAACTCACAATAACTGTGTAGGGATGGCTTCTGGAATAGAAGAGAGGCTAAGAGAGATTTAGGAACATAGGCCCTCATGGAGCAAGTGCCGGTTCTAATCTGTAAATCTGTAATAGTAATCCATATGATATAGGTATGTGATATCTTCTGAGGAAGAAGAGAGTCTGAGAAAGGTATTAAGAACATAGACCCTTGTGGAGCGAGTACCGGTTCCTATCTGCAATCTGCAATGGTAATTCACGATCTCCATACCTGCGATAACGTCTTAGACTGAAGGGAGTCTTAGAGATTAGGAACATGGGCCCTCGTGGAGCGAGTACTTTTCCTGTCTGTAATAGGACTCACTGTGTTCACATCTGCGATCGCCTCCAGGCAATAGGAGTCTTCTGAGTATTCGGGAACGTAGGCCCTCAAGGGGCGAATACCGGATCCCGTCCAACAATCTGAAATCAAGAAGAGAGAGAGCGGGGCCCCCGAGGAGTGGGAACCCCTAGGTGAGTCTGTAGAGGCAGAGCAGCGGAGAAAGGATTCCGCGAGAGTTGTGAGGAAGGGGTTCCTACCCTTGTCCTTGCTAACTCGAATTGAATTTGCAATCATAGACCTTTTATGTTGGAAACAGATGACGTCACTACAGGGGGACGCCCCCGAGGTTCGCGCCCTTGCTGGTACAAAGTCTGGAGCGCGCGCGCGCCCTTATGTCATCAGGAACATGGCTGATCCATAGTGTCATGCCAGCCTGGGGATTCCAGGAAGAAAATGGCGAAGAGAAGCCGCGGCCACATCTGTCCATCACAGCCGAAGGGAGGCGCCACAAGGTAGAGAGGGTGGAGCGAGGGCGAGAATAGGCACAAACGCAACACTTAGCCAACTAAGGCCTGGATTTACCATTCTCACAGAGAATGGCGAATCCCAGTGGTAACGGGGGGGGCGGGGGAGCGAAGGGGGGGCCGGGCCTGCAAAAGCCGGCAGCGATCGCACCACTGCGGTGATATTGCTGCCGGCTTTCGCACCCAATAGCACCACCGTGAAAGGTGGCGCTATTGGGCGTGCTACTGGCAGTGATAACGTGGCTTACCTCACTGCTCCCGACTCCACCCCTCAGTAGAGAAGATATGGCAATGGTCCACAGAGCGGGGTACACCGTTGAGAGTTCCTCAGTAGCAATGTACTCACTGTAGCAGAGTGGAGGTTCCAGTGAAGGCCCTGGGGAATGGAGCAGGCATAAGTCCTAGGCGGAAGGCTCTCCGAGGAGCAGATAGCCAGAGACAGGAAGGGCCCTAGAGGAGCGGGTATCCCGTATGTCTCACTCCATGGAAGCAGGAGCTGGAACAAGAGTCTGTAGCAAGTGAAGCGGATTCAGCAATGAGGGAACTCGTTGCCAAGTCGTAGGTAGGCAGGGCCAGCCGGCTTGAGTCCTTGAAGAATGACGTCATCTGAGAGGGACGCCCCCGAGGTTCCCGCCATGATGTGCATAAGACTGGCCAGGTAGCATGCGCGTGAGCCTAAGGGACTCCGAGGGCAAGATGGAGGTCGGCAGCATCCACGCCGTCAAGGGGGGCCTGGGAACCAGGGTGTGTAGGCCAGCGATAGCTGGCAGAGGCCGGGAGTCCACCCAGAGGAGTCAGTATAGTCAAGCAAGAGGTGAGCAACAGCGGTCGTAGCCGTCTGTGACTGGCGGGTGTAACAGCTAGTTGTGTGATTGTGGTCCCATCTCTGAAACGTTTCCCAATTGTGTTCCTCTATCTTTAACAGTAGGATCCCCTCCTCATCATCACAAAATGTTGTGGCCAGCGGTCTGTGGGCTCTTCTCATGAACTGCCACACTTACCCCACTGGGCAGGTCTTGCCCATTGCCCCTCAACGCAGCCGGCCTCCTGGAATCTTTGCGGCACATTGTCACTGACAGCCCTTGCAGCAGGATGCCGGTGGCATCCTCTGGGCCCACTCCTAAGGCATACGTGCATCCAACCTCACTAAATTTAAAGGGCCTGCGGCGGACAAGGGCTGAGGGTGCCTCCAGATGATATCACTCTTCTGGCCTATAAAATGCCCCTGCAGATGCTCCACTGACGCCTAGGCAACAGGTCTCCCTACTACTTCAGTAGCATGTGTTGCCTCTGCACCTTCAGCTCCTGAGTCTTCGTCTCCAGTTCCTGTGTATTCAGTTCCAGTATCTTCATTCTTCAGTCTTCATCTCCCATTCCAGTGGTCCTCGTCTTCTCCATCAGTGGTTGTCTCTTCAGTTCTTCAGAGTGCCTTGCCTCCTGTGTTACTCCTCGCCCACTTCTCCTGCCTCTCCATCCCACCTTTCCCTAGGGACAGATTCCTGTATTGACCTTGGCCTGACATCTGGATACCCTAGAACCCTGGGACCACTGCCTGTCTCCTGGACATCCTCAAATGCCACTCACTTCTGAATCTAGTCTGTATCAGGATTCACCAGTACTACCCAGCAAACTCAACAGAACTTCCGACCATCAGCAGAGGTCCCCTACCTAAGACCTGCCGGCCCCAGCACTCAAAGGCTCAACTCGAGGGGAATGCGGGCTGGTATAGGCAAAGCTCCAGTTGGGTCTCTGCCTGATCTGACTCTGCCTGCCAATGGTGGGGACCTGCAAGGCTCCTCCCTGCGGGATGTGCCAACTCCACCTCGGCCCAAGGGTCCACGTCTCCAACACAAAAGTGTAGATTCTTGTGGGTAGATTGTGCTGGGTCATGAAGCAGACAGTAGTATCTGAGAACTATATTTGCTTCAGAAGCAAGCAGCCCAGTCCCCATTCGCATGTAACAACAGAAACTGAACCAAGTATCAACATTCACAAAACCAGAGCAAGAGTCACTAAGAGGACAAGTGCACGTTACTTCAAATTGAACCAGCGCTCTCTGTAGATACACAATATTTTGGATTTCTACTTTTCCTTTGTAATGCTCCACACATTCCTCCTTTTCATCTGTATTTTACAGTTTCACCTCTGCATGTCTTTCTTTCTTAGCATAAGAACATAAGAACATAAGAAATTGCCATGCTGGGTCAGACCAAGGGTCCATCAAGCCCAGCATCCTGTTTCCAACAGAGGCCAAACCAGGCCACAAGAACCTGGCAATTACCCAAACACTAAGAAGATCCCATGCCACTGATGCAATTAATAGCAATGGCTATTCCCTAAGTAAATGTAATTAATAGCTGTTAATTGACTTCTCCTCCAAGAACTTATCCAAACCTTTTTTGAACCTAGCTACACTAACTGCACTAACCACGTCCTCTGGCAACAAATTCCAGAGCTTTATTGTGCGCTGAGTGAAAAAGAATTTTCTCCGATTAGTCTTAAATGAGCTACTTGCTAACTTCATGGAATGCCCCCTAGTCCTTCTATTATTCGAAAGTGTAAATAACGTATTCACATCTACTTGTTCAAGACCTCTCATGATCTTAAAGACCTCTATCATATCCCCCCTCAGCCGTCTCTTCTCCAAGCTGAACAGCTCTAACCTCTTCAGCCTTTCCTCATAGGGGAGCTGTTCCATCTCCTTTATCATTTTGGTTGCCCTTCTCTGTACCTTCTCCATCACAACTATATCTTTTTTGAGATGCGGCGACCAGAATTGTACACAGTATTCCAGGTGCGGTCTCACCATGGAGCAATATAGAGGCATTATGACATTTTCCATTTTATTAACCATTCCCTTCCTAAAAATTCCTAACATTCTGTTTGCTTTTTTGACTGCTGCAGCACACTGAGCCCACAGTTTTAAAGTATTATCCACTATGATGCCTAGATCTTTTTCCTGGGTGGTAGCTCCTAAAATGGAACCTAACATCGTGTAACTACAGCAAGGGTTATTTTTCCCTATATGCAACACCTTGCACTTGTCCATGCATCTTGCCACCTTGTTTTACTGTCTTATAAATTGGTAAAAATCTTGATGCGTCATCGATTATTTTTTATATACTTTGTGTTTATAATTTTATATTTATTGTTACAGAATGTTCTTGTTTTTAGGTTATTGCTTTGTTAGGCATTAACTATAAGCCTATTTTTAAAGCATTTTTGTATGTTTAAGTTATTATTGTTATGGTTTTTTGTATTACTTTTGTTGTATTGTGTTTATACCTCTATCCTTATATATTTAATACATTTTGTATTTTTCATTTATTTATGATGTTCTCTGATTTAGGCTTGTCCAAAAAGAGAATATAAAAATGTCAAATACATTTTCCCCCTCTGTTTGCCCCTTGCTGTCCTGATTATTACCCCCGCTTCCCTTAGACCTCCATGACATGTTTCTTTGCCTTCTCCATCCTGAATCCCTTTGCTAATTTTTTTGCCCTTACCCTTTCAATCATCTCTTTTGATAATATATAGATCTTTTATTTCTCTTCTATTCATTTTCCTAATTTCAGCTAAGAACATAAGACTTGCCATACTTGGTCAGACCAAAGATCCATCAAGCCTAGGATCCTATTTCCAACAGTGGCCAATCCAGGTCACAAGTACTTGTAAGGATCCCAAGAAATAGATAGATTGCAAACTTCTTATCCCGGGGATAAGCAGTGATATTTCTGCAACTCTACCTTCATAATAGTTTATGGACCATTTTAGCTTATTTTTAAAATAGCTCTTTTTAAAATTAGCTCACTGTTTTACATTACATAGATTAATCCCAGCTTGCCACTGCCTCCCTAAGGTACTCCCCATTTCTAGCAGTGAGTGCTTCTGAAGTTGAGGAATCTTGCCTTTGCGTGTCCCATCTCTGCCTTTGCTGTACTAGTAAAGGACACTGTCTGTTGATCATTGGAGATTATGTGCTCATCACTAATAACATTAGAAACAATTTTCCCATTTGTATGTTCCATTGCTGTTATTGTCCTTCCCTCTAATAGCAGTTGCCTAAGGAAAAAACAGAAGGCATGGGGGAGTAACCTGCATGGAGCAGCAGTTACAACCCGAAACACCTTGCTGGGCAGAGTGCATGGGCCATTTTTGTCTGTAATTTACTGTAAGCAGGGTCCCTGGTCACCCACCATTCCTCAGTTGTGGAAGGGGCAAAATCTGCCACTGCCCTCAGAATTTACTGGTCCCCACGGAATCACCGTGTGAGACCAAGGAGCCTGACCAGGTCCAATTGTATTGGTGAAGGGTGACTATCTCTTGGGGGCACTTTCAATCCCTTCCACTGTCTGATCCTTTATCGCCTTCATGCAAATTGATGACATGACAAGGAGGAGGAGAATAGAGATTGCATTGGACCGCATCTTCCTCCTTTGCTGCCCAGGCCCGACTCCTGCTTTCAGTCACTCCTGCTTTCAGCCCCATAATTGAAAGCAGCAGTAGGACCCAGATGGCAAAGGATAGGGACATGACCCCATGTGCTGTCACTGTCCTCCTTGCCATGTGATGAACATTGGCAGGGTGGGGAAGCAAGTTGTGTTAGAGAGGCTGGAGAGGGAACAGTGGAGAAGGGGATGTGATGGGGAGTTTGTATGAAACCCCCTGCCCCCCCCCTTTGTCTCGACCACCCCCTCCCCTCCCTCCCCTATTTATTTAGTTATTGATCTGTTACTATGTTCTAGGTTACACAATGTTCCTTGTAAAGGCTTTGCCTATATATATCCTTGTTTTAAGTTATCTGTAAACCGGCACGATGTGCAAACGGTTGCCGGTATATAAAATTAAATAAATAAATAAAAATAAATAAATAAAAAAATAAATAATTGGAGGAGTTAAGGAAAAGAGAAGTTGGGGTTGCATGAAATAGGAGTGGAGGTTGAGATAGAGACTGGAGGGAGTTATAGAAAAGGGACTGGAAGATGGGATGTTTGATAGAGGGGCTGGAGGCAGGGATCCTGGTCTCCCACAGAATTCACCAATCACCACGGAATCACCATGGGAGACCGGAGCCAGAGCATCATTCAGTAGGAGCAGCAGCAATGATGATGGCCTGTGTCTCCCTCCCACTGCAGTATAGCATGCCAAGTTGCATGCTCCCCTTCTGTACAATAGCAGCATGGCATCTATTTCCTGTTAGGGATCTTCCCAGGTACTTGTAACTTGGATTGGCCACTGTTGGAATCAGGATAGTGAGCTTGAAGGCCCCTCAGTCTGACTCAGTTTGGCAATTCTTATGTTCTTAATTTGCTACATTTTTTTGAAGAGGTTAATAAACATGTGGAGAACAGTGAGCAGGTGGCGTAGTGTATTTGGATTTTCAGAAGGCGTTCAACAAAGTGCCTCATGAGAGACTTCTGAGAAAATTAAGAAGTCATGGGCTAGGAGGCAATGTCCTATTGTGAATTCCAAACTAGTCAACAGGAAACAGAGAGTAGCACTACATGGTCAGTTTTCTCAGTGGAGAAGAGTAAACAGTGTCTCTGGGATCTGTACTGTGGCTGGTACTTTTTAATAGGGATGTGCAATCGTTTTTCCCGAATTAGACAATGTCAACGAGACTGCCTAATTCGGAATGGTTCGGGAGAACCGAAAAACGATTTAATTTTTTACGAAATTTCAAAAAAAATTCATTTTTGAGTTAGTGCGCGCTAATGAGAGTTAGCGCGAAACTCGATAGCGCACACTAACTCAAAAATGAATTTTTTTCCAAAATTTCGGAAAAAATTCAATCATTTTTCCAGGAGTTAGTGCGCGCTAACTCCCGTTAGTGAGCGCTACCCCCCCCCCCCAAAAAAAAACCCCGAACCATGGGAAAAATGAAATTCCCGCCGGGGGGGGGGGGGGGGGGGGGGCCCGAAACGAAGTCCGACACAAAATCTTTACCCGAAGCACATCTCTACTTTTTAATCCAGGATCTATAGACCTGTGAATCTGACTTCAGTGCTGGGAAAAATCGTGGAAACTATTCTAAAGAACAAAATCACAGAACATATAGAAAGACATGATTTAATGAGACACAGCTAGCTGGGATTTACCCAAGGGAAGTCTTGCCTCACAAACCTGCTACATTCTTTTGATAAATTCACATTAGCTAATCTGTGCTCATCTGAGAAAAGTTGCCGAATGAGTCCAAATCTTTGGTCTCAACTTTTCTTTGCAATTTCTCCAAGCATTCTGACACCCTTTTGCTCCTGGAGCTCCGATCTAAAAAAGTAGAAAAACCTGTACTCATTCATCTGTTGTGGTTGTGGATCCTTGAGCCGGGATGGGGATTAGCATTACCACAGAGGGACAGCCCTACGTGGTTCCCGTCGCCGGTAGGTGGTGAAGATGAGGTCAATCCAGCTGGAGCTTCACCTATACCAGCCCTCGTTCCCCACAGGTTGAGCCCTTGGGTACCGGGGCCGGCAGGGCTTAGGTGCGGGTTACCTTGGTGATGCAGGAAAGACGAAGCGAAGATGTGATCAGGAGTCCGGGTCAGGGCTGGCAGCGGAGATGCACTACGAGAGTTCGGTCAGAGGGTCCGGGGCAGGCAGCAGGCAAGCAGAGATGAGGGAACTAGGCCAGGGGTCGAGACGGGCAGCAGACAAACAAAGATGAGAGACAAGCCAAGAGTTGGAACCAGGAGATCAAGCCGAGGAGAAAACACAGGAACTGGAGTTCGAAGGAAGGAGCAAGGACCGAAGCTGGAACAGGAGCAGGATCAGGAGCAGGACTTCAGGCAGGAATCAGGAACTGGATCAGGAGCAGGACTTTAGACAGGAATCAACGCAATACCTAGCATTCTGAGGAGATGACCTGTTGCTAAGGCAGGCAACAGAGGACTGAGGCTTAGCTTAAATAGCCCTCTCTCTTGACGTCATCGGAGAGGGCTGGACCGGAGTTTCCCGCCCTGGGCCCTTTAAGAGGTGGAGCCTCCCGCGCGCCTAGGGAGAGCTCCGCAGGAAGCAGGGCAGCAGCGTTCAGAGCTACATGGCAGGCCGCGATCAGCTGGCACCAAAGAGGAGGACGCCACGCCGACCGGGAGAAGCGGCAGCTCGCGGTGGAAAAGGTAGGGGGGGTTGGCCATGCTCCTCCACGGCCGAGTCCCACAACACATCTGATTCTTCACTGCCTGATGATGCATCTGAGAAGTAGCATTTTAAAAATTTTTCTTAAAAGATGGATTTCTCTATGGATAAATGGACTCTTACTTATAGTCTTGAGTTATCACGGGTAAATTTAAATCATTTACAAAGTTCAGCACGGAAATTATCCATTAATTTCTGGTCCAGCAGGATGATAAGAAATTCAGTATTTTGTACACTGGGTGAATGGCACGATGTAAGAACTGGAATACTGTGAATCTGAAATACCAGACCACTCTGCCAGAAAAAATAACCAAAAAAAAAAAAAGGAAAACATTCCAGGTAAGTCCATGCAGGATGAAGTCAAATCTGACACTGACAGAGCCTCTAAAATACGAGTTTATAATGACATCTTCAACAACATTAGAGAGAACACGAATTGCCGTTTTCTCACAAGTGGCAGACCCTTTGTTGATGTTGCTTGCTTGGACCCGAGGAACGTTTTTGATATAAAGGACTGTGGATTTCAGCCACCAGCACTGAAACACTTAAGCAAACAATTACTGAAATTTGATGCAAGGGCTACAGTTGAAAACGTGCGAAGTTTAGCAAAGCACTGGGAAAAGCCAAAACCTTCCGCATTACATAAAAATACTGTCAGCGTGGCAAAAGAAATATTGGTGGAGTACAACAGTGAAGAATGTAATGACAGCATGGAGGAAATACAGCTGGCAAATACATGCTCCACATGTAAAAACTGTGTTGTTTTCCAGTTTTACCATGGTACACTGATGCCCATAATATGACTGGCCTGACAAGCTTCTTCTGAGTCTTTCTTTCAGAAGTTTCATATGAGAAAAACTTCTTCCCACTAAAGTTCATCAAGAACCGACTTAGTAATACAATCTCAGGAACATCTGGAATCCTTCGTTTCTGGTGATAGAGATGCCCTCAAAAATCTTGACTTGCAAAGAGCTGCACACTGAGCTACAGAAAGAACTGAGCTCACGCGGAGTCTGCTCACCTGGTAGTGCTACCAGAAAACAGATAACATATTGTAAGATATATATATATATATATATATATATATATATATATATACATGTTGACTATTTTGTTACAGAAAAAAAAACAATTTGATATTTTATATAGAGAATGAGAGTGAGGTGCTGTATCTTAAATTCCAGGACTGAGTTTTAGCCCCAGTCCACCCCTGTCCTTAGACTTTAGATTTGGAGAAAGAAGAGTATGAAAGTTAAAATTGAAACTCATCTGCAATTGAGTATGCAGGAAAAATATGGTTAAGGTGGAGCCCATCCTTATAGAATAGGCTCCCCCTTCCCCACAATACTGCCAAGTTCCTAACAAACTAAAGCCTTCTTTCCTGCATCATCATCATCTCATTCACGCACTGAAACATCGGAGCTCTGCCTGCCTCTGGGCATGTGGAATAGGGAGAATTTCCCTGGAAGTTCTGAATTTCAATTTTCTAGCTAAAAGTCTAAATTTGGCCTCCAGAATCTCCCTCCCACACCTTCCTATGTCATTGGCGCCCACATGTACATCAGCCGAATCCTCTAAAATCCTATCTAGGACACAAGTGAAGTCTGCCACCTTTGCACCAGGCAGGCAAGTGTTTTTGTTTGTAAGGGTTTTGGGTGGACCCCTGGACTCTGTGTTTTCCATTCGTCACCACTATGAATGCGAAGTAAGTTGTAGGCCCCCTTCAGGTCGAGTTTTGAAAATAATTTGGCCCCTTGAAGCCAGTCAAACAGCTCCGAGACTAAAGGCAGGGGGTAGCAGTCTTTAATCGTGATCTCGTTCAGACCTCAGTAATCGATACAAGGACATAGGGTACCATCCTTCTTCCCAACAAAGAAAAAGCCTGCGTCGGCTGGAGACTTCGATGGTCTGATAAGCCCCTTCTGTAAGTTCTCTTCAATATATTCGGACATTGCCTTGTTCTCAATTGCTGAGAGAGGATAGATGTGTCCTTTAGGAGAGTCAGTATTGGGTTTCAGTCTTATGGCACAGTCATAGGACCTATGTGGAGGAAGGATGTCAGCAGCTTCTTTGGAGAACACATCCCTAAAGGATGCGTATCGGGGCAGCAGTCCCGGCATCGCTGGAGTTGTAGGCATGCAGATGACAGGAGCAATCTCCTTAAGGCACTTCCCATGACACTCTGGGCCCCCAGCGGGAGAGTTCCAAGGATGCCCAGTCAAATTGAGGTTGGTGCAATTGCAACCAGGGAAACCCCAGGACGATAGGGTGCATGGCCTTCTCTAACACAAAGAAGGGAACTGACTCCATATGGAGAGCTCCGGTGCGTAGAGTTACTGGTATAGTTTGGCACCCGGTAAGGGCTCTCCATGGATGGAGGATAGAAGTAGCGGAACTTTCAGGCTGACGAGGGGAATCCTCAGATGTTCCACTAAACGTCGGAGAATAAAGTTGCCTCCTGCCCCTGAATCCACCAGGGCAAGAGTTTGAACCGTAGACAGTCCGCAGATCAAGGAGAATGGGAGAGAGAGCGGAGGAGAAGGCGTGGTAAGGCCTAAGAACAGTCCTCCTGCAGGACTTAGGCCATGCCTCTTCCGAAGTCTTCTCTCTTTGGAAGTCAAATGTCCGCATCAAATGTCCACGACCAAGTTGCATCGGTTCAACTTCACTGGCAGCAGGAATTACTGGAACCATCCGAGGTGCAGGTTTAGCACTCACCTCTTTCAGACAAGGTATTCTAATAGGCCGGAGCTCTTTTACCTTAGCACGAAGCCAGTGATCGATCTGAGTGGCCAAAGCCACTAGTTCATCCAGCGAGTCAGGTGTTTCGTGAGCGGCCAGCTCGTCTTTTAAACAAGTATGCAGGCCGGTTAGCCTGACTTCAGTGCCAGGAAAAATAGTGGAAAGTGTTCTAAACATCAAAATCACAGAACATATAGAAAGACATGGTTTAATGGAACAAAGTCAGCATGGCTTTACCCAGGGCAAGTCTTGCCTCACAAATCTGCTTCACTTTTTTGAAGGAGTTAATAAACATGTGGATAAAGGTGAACCGGTAGATATAGTATACTTGGATTTTCAGAAGGCGTTTGACAAAGTTCCTCATGAGAGGCTTCTAGGAAAAGTAAAAAGTCATGGGATAGGTGGCGATGTCCTTTCGTGGATTGCAAACTGGCTAAAAGACAGGAAACAGAGAGTAGGATTAAATGGCCAATTTTCTCAGTGGAAGGGAGTGGACAGTGGAGTGCCTCAGGGATCTGTATTGGGACCCTTACTGTTCAATATATTTATAAATGATCTGGAAAGAAATACGACGAGTGAGATAATCAAATTTGCAGATGACACAAAATTGTGCAGAGTAGTTAAATCACAAGCAGACTGTGATAAATTGCAGGAAGACCTTGTGAGACTGGAAAATTGGGCATCCAAATGGCAGATGAAATTTAATGTGGATAAGTGCAAGGTGATGCATATAGGGAAAAATAACCCATGCTATAATTACACGATGTTGGGTTCCATATTAGGTGCTACAACCCAAGAAAGAGATCTAGGTGTCATAGTGGATAACACATTGAAATTGTCGGTTCAGTGTGCTGCGGCAGTCAAAAAAGCAAACAGAATGTTGGGAATTATTAGAAAAGGAATGATGAATAAAACGGAAAATGTCATAATGCCTCTGTATCGCTCCATGGTGAGACCACACCTTGAATACTGTGTACAATTCTGGTCGCCGCATCTCAAAAAAGATATAATTGCGATGGAGAAGGTACAGAGAAGGGCTACCAAAATGATAAGGGGAATGGAACAACTCCCCTATGAGGAAAGACTAAAGAGGTTAGGACTTTTCAGCTTGGAGAAGAGACGACTGAGGGGGGATATGATAGAGGTGTTTAAAATCATGAGAGGTCTAGAACGGGTAGATGTGAATCGGTTATTTACTCTTTCGGATAGTAGAAGGACTAGGGGACACTCCATGAAGTTAGCATGGGGCACATTTAAAACTAATTGGAGAAAGTTCTTTTTTACTCAACGCACAATTAAACTCTGGAATTTGTTGCCAGAGAATGTGGTTCGTGCAGTTAGTATAGCTGTGTTTAAAAAAGGATTGGATAAGTTCTTGGAGGAGAAGTCCATTACCTGCTATTAAGTTCACTTAGAGAATAGCCACTGCCATTAGCAATGGTTACATGGAATAGACTTAGTTTTTGGGTACTTGCCAGGTTCTTATGGCCTGGATTGGCCACTGTTGGAAACAGGATGCTGGGCTTGATGGACCCTTGGTCTGACCCAGTATGGCATTTTCTTATGTTCTTATGTTCTCTTAAGAAGAGGGTCTTCAGGCATTTGGGGTCCCAGCAGAGTTCTATAGCAAGAGTCTTAAACTTTATCGCAAAATCAGCCAGTGGTCGGTTGCCTTGCTTCAGGTCCACCAAAGCAGAACCGGCAACGGTAACTTGAGCAGGATCATCGAAAACAGATTTAAATAAGTCCAGAAATCCATCTATGTCCTGCAAAATAGGATCCTTGCGTTCCCACAGTGTAGACGCCCAAGACAGGGCCCTTCCATCCAGATAAGAAAGGATGTAAGTAGTCTTGAAAAAAGCTGTAGGGAACTGAGAAGGCTGTAGAGCAAAATGCATGCAGCACTGGTTTAAAATGCCCCTGGTCTTCCGAATCTCTCCCGAGAAACGAACTGGAGCCGCCAGCGGTACAGCAGTCTTTAAAGTTACTTCCTGTAACTGACCTTCATTGCTGGAAGTAGCGCCTTGGGTCTTCTGTGTGTGCAGCTGATGAAACGCTGAAGTGAGTTTCTCCAAAGCGTCTTGCTGTTCAGAAATGCGCAGGGCCAGGCTCGGTATGGCCTGCAGGGCATTGAGCTGTGCCGGATCCATGGAGTTAGCAATCTGTTATTGTTTGTAAGGGTTTTGGGTGGACCCCTGGACTCTGTGGCAGATGAGCACGCCCACAGGGGGAAGTCCCGTGAGGGGCCACAGGTCAGGCTCAGCTTTAGGACACACACACAGTTAGATCTTTTATTAGACAGTATTGGTGAGCCACCAGAGGTGGCGATAGTGAGCTGGAGAATAGCCCAGCTGGGCTTGTAGTCCCTCAGGCTCTGGAACAGCGATCCCATAATGGCTGTGCTGTAGTGGAGAGAAACTGATATCGTGAGTAAAAGCAGTATAAGCAAGTTTGCTTACCGTAAACGATGTTTCCGTAGATAGCAGGATGAATTAGCCATGCTGTTATGGGATCTGTCAATCAGGCCCGGGAGGCGGAGCTTGTCAAAGCAGAGAACAGAGCTTTGCTCTCTGCGGCTGCGCATGTGTTCCCGCGCAGGAAAGTAACGGAATCTCCTCAGTCTGTGATTAAGCTGTATTGTAGTCGAAGACTTGGTGACTGCCAGGGAGGAGGGTGGGTCAGCATGGCTAATTCATCCTGCTATCTACGGAAACATCATTTACAGTAAGCAAACTTGCTTTTTCCCATCGATAGCAGGGCTGAATTAGCCATGCTGTTATGGGAGTCCCAAGCTCTTCATCACGTCAGCAGTGATATAAGTGTTTGGACTTGATCTTTGACAGTGTGGCAGTCACTGTTTGTTGGAGGATAGAGAGTGCAGTATTGCTTGCCCTATCTTGGCATCAGTGGCTGCTTGCTGGTCAAGGCAGTAATGAGATGTGAAGGTATGCAGTGATGACCATGTAGCTGCCTTGCAAATGTCTATGGGTTGCACCTCGTTCAAGTGTGCTAAGGAGGTTGCTACTGCTCTAACTTAGTGAGCTTTAGGAGTAGATTGTAAATGTAAATTTTGTTTGTCATAGCAGAATTTTATGCACTGTGCTATCCAACTGGAGATGGTGCGTTTAGCCACTGGTAATCCAGGTGCCTTCGGGTCGAAGGAGACAAAGAGTTGAGAAACACGGGAGTCCGAGTTCGTTCTTTCTTTGTAGTGTGTTAAAGCTCTTTTACAATCCAGTGTGTGCAGTAGTTTTTCCCTATCGTTTGCATGAGGTTTAGGGAAAAATATTGGTAATTCCATTGTCTGATTGAGATGGAATGGGGTAACTACTTTCGGTAGGAAGGATGGGTGAGTTCATAGAACTACCTTCTGTTGATGAAATTGCAAGTACGGAGGATAATGGACCAGAGCTTGTAACTCGCTAACTCTTCGTGCTGAAGTTACTGCAACCAGGAATACCACCTTCCAGGTGAGGTATTTAATGTGTGCCGAGTCCATGGGTTCAAAAGGATAAAGCATGAGCTGTTCCAGAACTATATTGAGGTTCCATGGAACTGGAGGTTTGGATACCGGAGGACGAATGTGTGTTAAACCCTTCATGAAACGAGTCAGCAATGGGTGATTGGATATAGGAATGTCATTGATTGGTCTATGATAGGCGCCTATGGCGCTGAGGTGAACTCTGATGGATGATGTTGCTAGACCAGCTACATATAGTGTGTGAAGATAATCAATGAGCAATTCCGGGGAGCAGTCCAATGGTGGTACACCGTTGGAAGTGCACCAGGCAGAGTAGCGTTTCCATTTATAGCTATAATTTTTCCTGGTTGAGAGTTTCCTTGATTGTAATAAAATGAATTGTGCTGAAGTGGAAACTCCTTGTTCTGTCAGAAGGAGCCTTTCAATCTCCAGCTGTCAAGTGTAGAGATGAATGTAGCGGGTGTAGTAGTATTCCTTGATCTTGACTGAGAAGATCTTGACGATTCGGTAATAGAATTGGATACTTGATGGATAGTCAAAGTAGGAAACTGTACCATGGTTGCCTCGGCCATGCCGGGGCTATGAGTATCAGTTGAGCTTTGTCCGCTATGCACTTCTGAATTGTTCTTGTTATGAGAGGTATGGGAGGAAAGGCATACAGAAGGCCTGTCGTCCAGGGAATGAGGAAGGCATCTTGAGCGATCCTGAATTGGCTTGGTCTTATCGAGCAGAATTTGGGAACTTGAGAATTGATCTCTGTTGCAAAGAGATCTATGGAAGGTGTCCCCCACTGCAGAAATATGTCCTGTACTATTTCTGTATTGAGTGTCCATTCGTGGGGATGAAAGATGCGACTTAGCCTGTCCGCTCTTGTGTTTGCAACTCCCGGTAGGTAAGTTGCTTGGAGATGTATGCAATTCTTGTGAGCGTGTTCGAAGATTGCCAGGGTCTCCTTGCAGAGGGACCATGAGCCGGACCCTCCTTGTTTGTTGATGTAAAACATCGCTACTTGGTTGTCTGTGTAGATCATGACCCTGCTTTCCTTCAGGTGGTCTTGGAAGACTCGCAATGCATTGCGAATCGCTCTCAGTTCCAATAGATTTATTTGTAGATTCTGTTCTGAGGGTGACCATAACCCTTGGGTTTCGTAAATCTCGAGGTGAGCACTCCATCCCTTGCGAGATGCATCTGTGGTTAGAACTGCATTGTGAGATGGGGGGCTGAACAACGCTCCTTTGGACAGGGTGGAATCTAGGAGCCACCATGCTATATCTTTTTCCATTTCTGCGGTCAGCGATACCCTCTGCGTCAATGGTTGTGAATGCTGTTTCCATTGGCGCTTTAGACCACATTGTAAGCGTCTCATGTGTAACCTGGTGTTGGGAACCGTGAAGTTCGCCGCTGCCATGTGGCCCAGAATTACCAAGACTTGTCTTGCTGACGGCCTCTGAGTATGTTTCAAGGTGTGTAGAAGTTGACGGAAATGTGATATTCTGTCGACTGGAAGGTACGCTCTGTTGCACGTAGTATCCAGGCATGCGCCTATGAACTGCAACTGTTGAGTTGGTTGTAGGTGTGATTTCTGAAAGTTGATCACTAACCCTAGTTCTTGTAGACAGTGTATCACCCGATGGAGGTGATCCAGTAAGACGTTTGGAGTTGAGGCTAGTATGAGCCAATCGTCCAGATATGGAAAAATGGTTATACCTTGTTTCCTGAGATGAGCCACCACCACTATCATGCATTTGGTGAATACCCTGGGTGCAGCAGATAGCCCAAAGGGAAGAACTTTGTACTGGTAGTGTTGATGTCTGTAGCGAAAGCACAGGTAATGCCACGAGGATGGATGGATTGGGATGTGCGTGTAAGCATCCTTCAGGTCGATGGAGCACATCCAATCGTTGGTTTGAATGAGTGGAAGAATTGACTTCAACGATACCATTTGAATTTCTCCTTGGTGAGAAATTTGTTCAACTCCCTTAGGTCTAGTATGGGTCGAAGGCCCCCCGACTTCTTGGGTATGAGGAAGTACGGGGAATAAAATGCTGCTAAATTGGAGTGTGGGTGGATTTGTTGAATTGCTTGTTTGCGAAGTAAAGCAATTTCCTCCCCCAGTTGTGGATGGGAATTGTAAATCTTGAGTGTGGAAAGATGAGGCAATATGGGTTTTGTTACAAATTGGAGTTGGTAGCCTTGACGTACTATCTCCAGAACCCATTGATCCGATGTTATTCTTTCCCAGGATTTCAGGCAAGCACGAATTCTGCCTGGAGGAGCTTGATGTTGTGGTGGTGGCTGAGTAACTAAAAAGATGAAGTCGCTTTTGCTGCAGTAGTCGGCTGTTGTGCCTGCTGTCTCTGGTTACGTGGTTTACCTCTTCGTTGATTTGAGGTATTGTTTAGTGGAGCAGGACGCTGGTAGGCAGGGTATGACTGCGTACGAAAAGATTGATAAGATCTATAGGGTCTTCTGGCATATGGTTGCCTACGAGTAGATCCCACATAACGACGTGTAGTCGAGTAAATAGGATTTGATGTTAGCGATTGTACTGCTAGAGCTTCGTCTTTTAATTTACTTACTGCGTCCTGGAATTTCTCTCCGAACAGGTTATCTCCTGTACATGGGAGGTTTGTTAGTTTCATGTGTAAGTCTTCACATATCGAACATGAACGTAACCATGCTAGTCTGCGGGCTGCAATGGCTGTTGCAGATGCCCTGGATGATGTTTCATGTGCTTCGTAGATTGACCTCAAGAGGTGTTGAGAACACTCTTCCATGTCATGAAGAGGCTAAGATATATGTTCCGCAACGGAGGAATGTATACCTTTCATAGCTTGCATGCACTCATAGAGGTATTGTACCATGTAGAACTGATGTTGCATAATTCGTGCAGTTAACATTGAGTTATGGTATATTTTCCTGCCAAACTCATCTAAATATTTATCTTTCCCCGGTGGGAAAGTTGTATGCAACTTTGTTTTCTTGAACTTTTGCATCGCCGACTCTACTACAATTGATGCATGAGGCAATTGTAGTAGAGTGTATAGTGATGTTTTCTTCATATGAAATTTTATGTCTGTTTTCCTGGAAACGGCTGCTATAGTATAAGGGGCCTCCCAGGATTTTTGTAAGACTGAATGCAGGATATCTTGTGGTGGAAGAGATATCCTGGAAGAGTATCAAAAATCTTTAGAAGACCAAGGGTTTCTGCCCTAGGGTCTGTTTCTTTTTGGACGTCTAGATGTAGAATGGTACCCATTTTTTCTAGGAATTTTAGGTATGTAAGGTCTTCAGGAGGGGAATACGTCTCCTGTATGTGGTCCTGCAGATCTGAGAGACATCCCACCGATGATGCTGGGGATGTTTGTATTGAAGGAGAATCTAAAGATGTCTCATGGATATGAGTTGGCGAGGCTGGTTGGTTTATCATGGGAGATGTCGGTGGTTCTGCCGACTGCTCTTGATTAGACTGTGCTTTATGTTTCGTAGCATTGTCATCAGCAATATTAGTCATTTTGAATGATGATTGCAGCGTCTCGTAAAAGCCTGCTAAAGATTGAGACAGTTGAAAAAATGCTTCTCTTGTATGAGATGGCATTACCATATGACTGTCTTGTTGTTGATTGATACTTGTTTGAGGTGAAGTTGTAGGAACTTCCATATCTTTGTGTAGTCTATTGACTGAAGTATTCCTTAAATCTTCCGAATTTGAAGAGGTGTTAGAGGAAAATATTTGTACTATTTCTCTTTTTGAGCAGGCAGTAGGTTTACGAGATGATTTAGAAGTCGAAGGACTTATCTCCCATGTAGCACTCCTCTTTGGTAATTTATTTCGGTGGGAGTGACTTGAATACTTGTGATAGTCATCAGATGATGTATCAGTATCCATGGTTTCAGTGTATGGAGCAGAGCTGTGTGAAGGGTATCGTTTCCGCTTCAAGCTCGTTGTTAATCTTCTGATTGAATAATTATGGTTTTCACGCGCAGATTTTGATCTATGCGCTGAGTTAGATCTATGCGCGGATATGTGCTTACGCGCAGATGTAGAGTTATGCGCGGGTATGCGCGTATGCGCGATGGTCGACTTATGCGCACTTGTATATCTGTGCGCGGAAGCAGATTTATGCGCAGATGTAGATTTATGCGCATATATTTTTGATGCGGCGCACACATGGGTTATTGGTGCCAATGTGTTCGGCGCCGTGCGCATAAGTTTCTTAGTAGACGGCGCCGTACGCGCAAGTTTCTCCGGTGCCGTACACGCAGGTTTCTCTGGCACTGTACGCACAGGTTTCTCCGGCGCTGTGCGCGTAACTGATCCGCGCGGTGGTTTCTTCTGCGCCATGCGCGCCGGAAGCTGTAGGTTGTGCGCAGACTCTGTCCTCGGCGCCGATATGGGAGTCTGTGCAGACGGCGCCATAGGCGCAGAAGTCTTCGGCACGGAGGGTTCATCCTCCGATGAGGTATGTTGCGGCTCTATAGGCACTGGGGATTTTCGAGAACCCACTGGCCTTTGATTTTTTGCTTTCCCCTTACCTCCTAGAGTGGAGGACTTAGGATCAGATGGCAAAATTTTCTTTTTCGATGGAGCCGATGAAGTTAGCGGGCCAGGCGATGAATGAGCCTCCGATGGATCCCGGGAGGCAAAAAGTTCCTGAAGCCTATAGGCCCTTTGTTTTAATGCTCTAGGTGACATCTTAGAGCAAAACTCACAATTCTCTCTATTGTGATGTGGTCCGAGACATTGATAACATCGGTCGTGTCCGTCCGTGACCAACATTCTTTTCCCACATTGACAGGGTTTGAACCCCGGTTTTGACATTTTAATTCTATTTTTAAACTGAGGAGAAATCAGCTCCGCGTGCGATCCCGCTCGCGGAAAATCGAGAGGAATATCGAGTAAGAAAAGGGAAGTGATTATCCCCTTGTACAGGTCCTTGGTGAGACCTCACCTGGAGTATTGTGTTCAGTTCTGGAGACCGTATCTCCGAAGAGACAGAGACAAGATGGAGGCGGTCCAGAGAAGGGTGACCAAAAAGGTGGAAGGTCTTCATCAAATGACTTATGAGGAGAGATTGAAGAATCTAAATATGTACACCCTGGAGGAAAGGAGGAGCAGAGGTGATATGATACAGACTTTCAGATACTTGAAAGGTTTTAATGATCCAAAGACAACGACAAACCTTTTCCATAGGAAAAAAATCAGCAGAACCAGGGGTCACGATTTGAAGCTCCAGGGAGGAAGATTCAGAACCAATGTCAGGAAGTATTTCTTCACGGAGAGGGTGGTGGATGCCTGGAATGCCCTTCCGAAGGAAGTGGTGAAGACCAGAACTGTGAAGGACTTCAAAGTGGCATGGGATAAACACTGTGGATCCATAAAATCAAGAGGCCGTCAATAAAGAGTGGGTGGCTCGCCAGAATGACGGCTACTGCCTGGAGATAATACCCTTATTCAATAAACATACACATGGTTACTGTGACTCCAACATCGCTCTAAGCTACAACAGCAAGAGGAAATGTGGAAAAAAGGATTTGCACTCACAAAGTGGGGAGTAGCTGGCTTGTTACGGCGGTTACTACCCCAAACCAAATAAGCCTGATACTTCACTTTCAATGCATATCCAGCATAGCTCTCTGCTTCAACGGCAGGGGAGAAGAAAAAAGGATTCACACTCACAAAGCGGGGAGTAGCTGGCTTGTTACGGCGGTTACTACCCCAAACTAAATAAGCCTGATACTTCACTTTCAATGCATATCCTGCTTCAATGGCAGGGGAGAAGAAAAACTGATACTTCACACATATCCAGCATAGCTCTCTGCTTCAACAGCAGGGGAGAAGAAAAACAACCAATAAGGGCTGAAAAACACAGTCTGGGTAAAACAAATAAGCATGGGTGTAGCTTGCTTATTGCAGCGGTTACTTCCCCTACTACCCGTAACTAATCAAGCTTGATATTTCACTTGGTTGCAGCTCCATCACTGCTCTCTACATTAATGGTGGGGGTGGAAGGGAAATAGAACCAAAGAGCTAAGAGAAACAGATAAGTATGAGAAAAAAAATGTGTGAAGCTTGCTGGGCAGACTGGATGGGCCGTTTGGTCTTCTTCTGCCGTCATTTCTATGAAAAAACAGACTGAGGAGATTCCGTTACTTTCCTGCGCGGGAACACACGCGCAGCCGCAGAGAGCAAAGCTCTGTTCTCTGCTTTGACAAGCTCCGCCTCCCGGGCCTGATTGACAGATCCCATAACAGCATGGCTAATTCAGCCCTGCTATCGACGGGAAAATGCAGGGTTCAGGAATAGAGCCTCGTTGGTAATGTACTCATGTAGCAGTCTCTCAGTATGGAGCACAGGAGCTGAAGTAAAGGCAGGCCCTCGAGGAGCGAGTACCTGGTTCCAGGGAACAGCTCTGAGAGATGTAGATGGTAACTCACAGATGGTATAGGCAGCAGTGTCTTCCAGACAGAAGAGAAGTCCAGGTAGCGAGTCCAGGAACAAGGGCCCTCGAGGAGCGAGTACCCCAAATAGAGTAGTCCAATGGAGGCAGAGTAGCTAGGTACGGAGAGTGAATCCCATCCGTCGGAAATCTTGACCGAAAGATCACCTTGCTAATTCAATGGCTAGCAAATCACGTAGGCTATTTCTATCCTGGATGCATGATGTCATCACAAGGGGACGCCCCTGAGGTTTGCACCACTGAAGGTACTTGAAGCAGGGCCGCCCGGCGTGCGCGCCCTAAGGCAGCTGAACAGCATGGAGGGAGGCAGTGCCCAAGCCGGTCCGGGGACGCCAGAGAGGACGGCAGGCACATGCCGCGGCAGCCAAACGTCCGTCAACCGCAGGAGGAGTCGCCAGAGAGGTAAGGAGGGCGGAGTGGAGACGTCGGGCAGCGACGGTCGCAACAGTAAGTTACTAAGTGATCCTCACATCCACTAGCTACCCAGAAATCTACATTCCTAATAATCGAATTACCAGCTGACAGCCACCCTAACCCTTCCCTCCTGGACACTAGCCCTTGGAGACTCATCAGAAGTCTTCAGTTTTTCGAGGGATAGACTTCCTAGTAGGCAGCTGCCCTGCCACCAGAAGTCCGTCCTGCCAGTGAAAGTTCCAGCGACTGTTCTCTATAGGAAGGTCAAGTCATCAATGGAGGTGATTGGCTGTCTGTGCTTAGGGGTGGTTGGAGTGTTAAATCCACCACTGCATGTTTCAGGTCTTATCATGCATAGCTGCCAGTACTTAAGATGTTACATTTGTTTTGTCAGCTGAACTTGGAAGATGTTTCATTTTTTTGTGCTTCTTGCACCTGCATTGATTTTTTCTAGTGCATTTTTCTCTTTAGACGTTTCCCTCTCTCTCTGTCCAGGACATCTCCACTCTCATCACTAGACTGCCTCCTCCTCGCTTAGGCAGTATGAACCTAGAAAGAACTCTGGGCTAACAATGGGAGACATCATAGCGTCTCTTTTTAAAAAGGATCCGTCGAAATCATTTCATATGATTTAGTAAAGGATATTGGAAAGAAAGGCTCTGATGGCTGAATCAGCCAGAAAGCTGAAGAGTACGAGAGCATCGTGGGAACTACCCCCACTAGAGTTGCATGGAGCACGTGGCACTGGTGTGGCAGCCCCTGCAACTAGACTCCTCCTCCATACTCCTCCCCCTAGGGGGGAATTCTCAGACTTCCACCTAGTACCAGGTGGGGAAATGAAAATTGACACTAAACGGGTAAACCACCAACTGCAAGGGAAATGCCACCACCACCGCCAGATGCCCAGGAACAGCCAGCAGCCGACGTCACCCATGACGTCAAAAATGATTAATTCAACGTCGCGGCCCGACGTCAGCCCCTCTGCGACACCTCCCAATTTCCGAAATGAAGGCGAAGCGACCAGGTGGGGGCGCCGGCAAGCAGGCACCATTAGTACGGGGACTTCCTCCGTCTAATCCTCGAGGCCGGGTGGGCGGGGTCGGAGCCGGGCCGGAGCCAATCGGCAGCCGGGCCAGTGCTGGGAGGGGCGGCGCCGGCGCGAGGTGGCCGAGGGTTAGGGAGCTGGGTATATGAGCGGTTCTCGGGCGGATGGCAGGAGAGGGAGAGTAAGATGGCGGTGCTCGGTGAGGAAGGGAGGTACGGGCTATCCTGTGGGAGGCTGAGCCAGGACAACATCACCGTCTTGCACGTCAAGCTCACCGAGACCGCGCTGCGGGCGCTGGAGAACTACCAGAACACTAAGGTACGGCGGTGGAACAGCTGTCAAGAGAGTTGGGGGGAGGGGGGGCATTAGTCGTGGGGGGTCCAGCTGTCTTTCCTTCGGGGAGGTGCGAGGCCGGCGGCTCCCCCTCTTCCCTGGCAGGTGTGGGGGGGGGGGGTGTCAGCAATTTCCTGCCCGCTGGGGGTAGAGGTGTTCGGGGTTCGGCTGTGCTGGTTGGTGGGGAGGAGGTTCTCTGCTGTTTTCTCAGGGGAGTTTTTGTATTTGCTTAGAAATAAGTTTTTGGCTTTTTTTTTTTTGTTTGTTTGTTTTCCCCCGGCTCTTGTTGCCTACCAGATTCTTGTGTAGATCAGCCGGAAAGCTGAGCCAAACTCTACTTGGGGGGGGGGGAGGGGAGATGGGAGATTTCTGCTGAG